>NW_026558245.1:0-19642 GCF_026930045.1 Uloborus diversus
ATGGGTGCACCATCACTCTTATGGTGGGGGGGGGGATTCTCGTATATATGAAATGGAATAATCATGTAATAGAGTTCAATGTTTTAATAAATAAAATATATATTGCATTTTGCGCATACTGTAAAAATAAAATCAGTAACCTATTTTGAATAAGTATTTATATTTGTGATGAGCTGGAAAAGGGCAAGAACAGAAGAATCAACCCGAATGGTTCCAGCAGGGGGACTTGGTGTCTTATTTAAATTCATCAATTTTTCTGTTAGTACTTTTCGGTACACTTTGTTCGTCAGAGAAATTGACTTGAGGTGAACGAATTCCGGAACGCGAAGGATTGGTAAGTCCTGTCAAATTTTATCCGAAGATAAAAGCTATCAAGTTTGATACAAGATATGTTTTTAAGTTCTGCATTAAAAATACAATATGTTGATAGTTTTGTCTTGAAAATATTGAGAGAAAAACTGAAGTTTAAGATTGTTTAACAAACATTCCCCACTTTTCAGAAGGTACCCCCCTCCAATTCCCCGACGATTTTGTGATTAGAAATGAAACTACTAGATTATTTCATAATTTTTCAAAATTTATAACTGTGCATATCTTATGCTGTTAACCATGCTATTTGTCATTAGAAATTCAAAAAAAAAAAAAAAAAAAATCCACGAATGATTCTAAAATTGCTTGTATTATTGCTCTTAGATATGAAAGAATTGAAACTGATATGGTATGCAATACTATAATAAAGAATTATATTTAGAAAAAATCACGGAAAAAAGATTCCGAAATTCTGGGAAACGTTTTTGAAAATTGTTTGGAGAATTCCGAAATACTCGGAAACGTTTTCGAAACTTTCATGAACCACAGCTGCACAGAATACTCAGAAACATTTCTGGAAATTACGGAAAGAGGATTCCGAAATACTCAGAAACGTTTCTGAAAATTACAGAAAGAGGATTCCGAAATACTCAGACACGTTTCTGGACATTACAGAAAGAGGATTCCGAAATACTCAGAAACGTTTTTGAAACTTTTATGAACCACAGCTGCACGATATACTCAGAAACGTTTCCGGATTTTTTTTACAGTGTAGATAAAGTCTTTAGATTTAAAAAAGAATTAATCTTTTATCTGATCTTTTGGATTTCCGCTTTCGTACCAACACTTATTTGAATTTACCAAGCACCCTCAGAAGTTTCCCGACTTGCTCAAGCGATACATACATTCTTTTTACTATTTTATAACTGATCAAGGTAAAAAAATATTAGTATCTTTATTTGAAAGTGATTAGAAAATGTTAGGCAAAAAATCTGTTTGCTGACAGTTGCTATCAGTTAAATGAAGTTAGAAAATAAGCAAATTAGTAGACGGCGTAGGTAGCTGTTACAAAAAGTTCGATAAACTATCAAGCAAGCTAGTAGTCACAATGACAGTTATATCCTTATTAGTAGGCTTTCATACAAGTAATCAAATTAATTGGTAGTCAACTTTTTTAAAAAAATGCAAGAAGAGTCAGTGAAAATTAAAGAAAAAAAAGAAACCCGGAGTTGGAGTCGGGGCATGTTTTCGAACGACTCCGACTCCTTTACCCCAAAATCAATCCGACTCCGACTCCACAGCCCTGGTGGTATCACAGATGTAGGACAAAGATTTTCATTCAACATATCTTATTTTGTAATAAACTAAAGATCCTTGTTGGTGGTACGCGCAGTTAATAATTAGTCCGGTCAATTTAGACAATGGAAATAACAAAAATTCCGGGAAAGCTAAATTTTTGTAGAGACCTTGGGTTTAGCATTACAAATAAAGTGCCAAAAGTCCCCGTCGATCCCATGTGCGCTAAAAAAGTTATTCGGGGTCAAAAGTCAAAATTTTAGTTTTTTGGATTTTTCTCAAAAACGGTAAGTTTTATCGAAAAGTACCTCAGACCAAAGTTGTAGATCTCAAAATTCTCTATAAAAATGGTCCTTGTGATTTTTTTTCTCCAAAATCAAACCATTTCCCAGATATTACGTACTCTCAAAGGCAGTCAGTCACTTACAGAATCCCCTCTACTCGCATGGCCTTGAATAACATCAGGCTATTCTAGTCCGTGTGGCGTCGTTCACATACCCAGGGGTGCCCAACCCACTAAGGGCATGGGCGCACCCCTCAATATCGCGGAGCCCCCCCCCCCCCTTAAAAGCAAGAGCAACCCTCCAAAAACTGAGAAAAATACCCCTCAAAACAATCCCCCTAAAAATTTCGATGGCGCATTCTGGGCCATGACCCCTTCTAGTTGGTCTGACATACATGCTTCTTTTAGAGTTAAACGTGCAATTCGAGTGAATAAACGTATTTATTACAAGCGTCTACTGTTTGTGCTGATCAATATTTAAGAAAAATGTCACAATTTTGCTTTATTGGCAACAAATTTTTGACTGAAGGTGAAACTGTTGTGCTGGGCAGTCGTGGAATGCCAACTTTAATCGATGCAAGTGTTGGGAGAAGTTATAAGAATGCTGATTATTTAAGAAATTAAAAGTCCGTTACAATTCGCGTGAATTGCAAAAAATCATACACCCGGAAAAGTTCAATCTGTGCAGCAACGTGAGAATTTAATTCCAAGGCCAAATACTTCAAAAGTAAGTCCTCCTCGTACTGTAGCGCGATTAAGTGAATTTGAATCCAGCTTTTGTTTTCAAAAACACTACTTATTTTGTGGCTGCGAAGCGGATGAAGAGGCTGAGAAGAAGAAAGCGCAGAATTATCGCAGAAATATTCATAAAGCAGCGACTAAATCATACTCAACATTAAAACGTGCAAGTGCAGCTCTTGGTACACCTCCGAACGATCTTTAGCTAATTTTAAAAGGTATTCTTTGAATGCAAGTGTAGAAAATTTAAGAATTTTTCTGCGATAATTCTGCGTTTTGTTCTTTTCAGACTCTTCATCTGCTTCCTCGCCACAAAATAAGCAGTGTTTTTTACAACAAAAGCTGAATTCATATTCACTTAATACCGCTCTGGATATGTTCATTATGGTGGATTGAAAAAAAAATCAAAATCTGATAAACGCTAAGTAATAACCCGGAAAAGTTGTCTTTTGTAGAGATATTTGGTTATGCAAAAGGATTTCGACCGCAAAAAATATCTTGAATTGTCGCTCCGCCTTGAAGTTGATCATAAATGCATAAAAACTGGAAAAAGTTACAATAATTTCATCAAGTATCAAAATTTGATAAATTTGATGTTATCGCTCTTAAAAGCAGGCTTTTTGTTTAGATTACACATTGCATAAGATCATTTTAATAATAAACTGTATTTTAAAGTTCCACACATGCGTTGAATCTTGAATTTGACCAATATAGTGTCAGAATTGATTAACACAGTGTTGCTCCGTACCTAGAGAAAAAACATTAGAAGTTATGATTTGTAAAAGTTTGCTTTCATATTAATTAATTCTTACATAGATACGGAAAAAAGAGCAATAAAAGCATTTCTTATCTAGTAAAAAAAAATGTTAATTCTCCACTTAGCCCATAACTTTGGCTCAAAATATCAAATTTACCTATGATAGAGAACAAAGGTTAAGTATAAAAATTTTAAAATATAAATGTGGCTCGCAACAGCCCACATAAGTCACCCTTTAAAACAAAAGGCGTTGCTAAAGAAACTTTAATGGGTTATGACATGTGAGGTTTTGAAAGTCATACTACTCAGTAGGTACGCCATCAAGCAATTTCTTTCAAAGTTTTATCGAAAGTCACCTTTATAAAACTTTAAAAGAAATGGTGCTTGATTGCGTAACTATTGAATTATATGATTTCCAATACCTCACGTTATACTAAAGCAGTGAGACAACGCGCAAAATTAGATGAAGAAGCGTCAACCACAGTTTGTTGTCTAACCAAGAGAGATGGATTTTAGAATCTAGAAATCTTAACTATAATGTATCACTAAGGCCAAACATTGTCAGGAGACAAGATAATAATGCGACTCGCCAGCCAAACTATGTTTTATTGAATGAAATGTGGTTACAGTTTGAGAGCTCAAAAAACATTTAAAGGGGGGGGGGGGTGTTTAGAGGAGTATTTTTTTCAGTTTTTGGAGAAGACTTTTGTTTTTAAGGGGTGCGCCCATGCCCTTCGTGGGTTGGGCACCCATGGGTATGTGAACGACGCCACACGGACTAGAATAGCCAGATGTCATTTAAGGCCATGCTAGTAGAGGGGATTCTGTAAGTGACTGGCTGTGTTTTGAGAGTACGCAATATCTGGGAAATGGTTTGGTCTTGGAGATAAAAATCATAAGGACCATTTTTATAGAGAATTTTGAGATCTACAACTTTGGTCTGAGGTACTTTTCGATAAAACTTACCGTTTTTGAGAAAAATCCAAAAAACCTAAAATTTTGACCTTTGACCCCGAATAACTTTTTTAGCGCACATGGGATCGACGGGGACTTTTGGCACTTTATTTGTAATGCTAAACTCAAGGTCTCTACAAAAATTTAGCTTTCCCAGAATTTTTGTTATTTGATCACTATTTTTATGTTTAAATTGACCGGGCTAAATGCGAAAAAAATGGTTCGTAGGTTTAATATGCTGAGAGTACCTGAACTGATGCGCAAATGAGCCCCCTTAAAGTGATTAAGGATGATACGAAATGACGGTCAAAAGGAGCAGTTTGTCCCCCAAAGTTGGCTTGTTTTCTTATTACACAAAAAAATCTCAATCTATCCATGAATGGTTGGATAAAAAAATAATAATTCCATCTTCTTTACAGAAAGTTTCTTTTTAAAAAATCATTCACCAACTTGTGTGGTTGTGAAAAATCTGCAATCACATAAGATCAAAAAGCATGTGTTGAATCTTTTTGAATGAGGAATAAAGCATATACACCTGTTTTACTTTTGGAGTATCAGTTTCCTTAAAAAAAAACTCGGCCTTCGAATACCACTTGCCCCCCCCCCCCCCCCCCCCCCATTGTCGATTATCATCCTTCTTATCCAAAAATTTCATCAAAACACGTTGAATTTAAAGGAGTCAGGTTTATGAAACATACTTGCAATGTGTTTCAGTAATTATCATATCTATCATCTCTCGAAGGTGTTTTCTTTTGAGAACGCCATAACTTTTTCAACTCTTCAATCAGCTTTCCTAAGTAACGCATCATTTTTTTAAAACAAATTCCACTGCTTTCGGCAAAAAATAAACAGACAACTCATATTTGTGCTGCTTTGTCAAAAAAAAAAAAAAAACTATTTTCTTTTTTTTTTTTGCCCATTATTTTACAAAAACGGTCTTTTAATTGGGGCGGATAGATGTTGACGGCCTGTGGCGGCCATGATATTTTGATAACATCTGTCTTACCTGCAGTTTATTATTCAGTCACTCACGATAAATCACCATGACAAGTGACACGATTGTATGGTTTTCTGAAGTCAAAAGTCTGAACAAAAAAGCAGCAATCTATCGATGCCCTTAAAACCAATGTAACAGATGTCATCGCTCAAATTCAGCCGGTTCTTTGCATCTGTTATTGAAAATTGGACCATTTAGTTTCGTGTCACTATGACATGCTAGGGTAGATAATTACACAGTGTTCTATGCCTTACAAAAAGGCCTGCACAAGAAAAGAGTTTTGTTAGTACCTCACACACAGCTTGTTTTATTCCACTTTAATATCTATTCGTTCCTATTGAAAGTTCCTATACAATGCACCGTATATCGTACTGCCGATTTATTTTGTAAAATGAAAAGTAGCCTTCTGAAATTATTAAACTTGCCAGCAAAGCGAAGCATTGGGTCTTTTACAGTTCCTTTTAAATTAAAACTTACTAAAAATATGAAGTGGAACCCGCATAGTTCAAATATAAATTAAACGACTGAAACGGAGATATTCGAGCCTTTTAACTCTAATAATAAGCGGGGAAGAGAAGTAAACATATTTAAATAAATATCTATACGATTCATGCATAGTAAGAAAACACATACACACACAGAATAAGTGAAAAGAAGGTCTGCGTGAGTATATAGAACGTTTTTTTAAACTTATTTAGCCATTGGCAGAAACAGTTATTAAGAATTTTAATTTGAACCTCACGTGGAGCGTAATTTTAAAATATGATTTCAATCTTTTATTCAAAGTTATATGCGAGAAAATTTAACAATTGAAATTAGAGGAAATAAACAATTCACGGTAGAATTCAATTGAAGAATATTCTGCATTTAGCAAATAGTGTCTTAAAAGTGCTCCATCCGGAAATGAAAGGTGGATTATTTGGATTTTACAAGAATGTCTAATTTTTTCTTGTCAAAGTTGCAAAAGTATAGAAATTTGTCCACAAGATATTGTTAAATTTTGTAAGCTATCACTTTTCATTCCGTTATTTCCAGTTTTATTTAAGCTAAGTTTAACTTGTAAGTTTATTTTATAGTAACAATTGCATAAAGCATAAAGATGTCTTAAAATTCATTACCTATTTCATTACATTCGATGCAGTGACAGATTTACAGGTTGGAGGGCCCGTCGCAACGCATTTTTGAGGGTATCTTTGTCTATCAATCATTTTTTTACATTTATCATGCTCGTTTTTGTATTCTCTTCGAGCCCTGTGGTCTCGGGAGTTGTTGCGAATGTCGCAACTGTCTCGGGGCAGTTGCGACATTTGCTACACGGTTAATTCGCCCTGATTCTATGAATGAAATGAAAACTCCTGGCAGTCACAGAAACTGCTTGGAGGACAAACATCGTACTAATATTTGACTCGTTCAAACGTCGAGTTATTTTTTTTATCCTGTCAAAAAATACTGCTTTGCTGTCTTTGCAAACACATACTTTTTTACCTCTAATTTTCGCTTACGCCATTATTTTAAAACCGCAAGGATACGTGAATGAGTGGTAAAAATAAACAGACGCTTTATTTATGACCCAACAGTAGTGGCACTTTTCAAAGAGAACGGCTCAGTTTTGAAAACACTACGAAATCCAAAAAAGATTTGTTATTGATCTTGTTCACTAAAATAGCTTATCTTTATGAAATGACGTTGTGACGTTTTCTTACACAGACACATTACTAACAGCTGTCTGTGAAGAAAACTAAGAGTTCTATGCTTCTTAACTCTTCAAATAAATAGCTGGAGTAAGATTTTATAGCATGAAATTCATAATTATGAATTAACGTGTGGCTAGGTTTTGTGTTCACAAATGTCCCATCACCTACTTTAGAACAAAATTGCAAAAAAAAAAAAAAAAAAAAAAGGGTAATCTTGTTTTAATGAAAAAATTTAAACATTGCCCTAAATTTACTAAAATGTTCATGATTTGCAATAATTAAGTTTAGCTAGACAGTTAGTTTCAAATATGTTTTCACGAGTAAAAGACAGTGATAAAATTAATGCAACACCTGCTCAAAGAAGTTTCTGCCACAGAAACATAAAATGTTTCATTGCTCTAAAAGTTTGGGCAAGAGGTAGGATCAGGGGCGTGCACAGAATTTTTGGGGCCCTATCACAAATGACTTTTCCGCCCCCCTCCATATTGTTTTCCTCTACATTTCACGCCCAGTTTAAAAAATATTATGCCCCTTCATGCTTTGACCCGGGCCAACAAGTGTTCCTTCTCCTGCCCCGTGCACGCCCCTGGGTAGTACTGGTACTGTCATTACTCGATAATTTTCAAGATTTTTTTGCTGTAAGCTATTTTAGTAAAACATTCTATGCTTAAAAGTACCCCATGTTCACATTCTCTACCCCTCCCTCCTCTTTTTCCCTAGAGTACACAAATTAAAAGAATTTAAAAATATTTTTGAGTTTTAAACTTTTGAGGAAACATTTAAGATCCAGCACTCAACGTGTTACGACGTTACTGTCAAAAAATACACGCAGTGCATGATCGTAGAAAGCATAACAGTTCTTAAGATAGTGATAAAGGGGTTACCTCTGAATATAGTGATAGAACTCACAATTACTTGTGTGTCATCATTCCATGACTAGTCAACGAACTTCTCAACCTGACCATCATCGATTTACACAAAACTTCCATCTGTGAGACCACTCACATATTTTTAGATTTTTTTTTTTTCTATAACTGTTAGTTTTTTTGCATGAGAGCCCACAAAATACTCCAAAAATGCTAAAAAGTGAAGTTTCGGTAGTTACAAGAGTTCATTTTCCATCTCACTGCATATTAAATTTTTTATACTGCATCAAATGCATCAAATTTCGAAAAGGAATGGAGGAAGGGTGTATTTTCAATCACTATTTATCGGTTAGCAAATCGCATAGTGAGAAAAATTGCAACATTCTGCGGTACAGAAATATTTCATTACTAATTTTTAAGGGGGCTCGCAGGGCAGCCCCATTCTGAAATTTTTACCACGTTTAGACCACATGAGTAAGCAAAAAATGTTTTTTTCTGATTAAAAAAAAATTACTTTTGAAAATATTCAAGATCAAATAATGATTTTCATGACCTTGAAATATTAATGTCGTATTACCTTGCCAAGTGATATATCATATGAAATCCTGTTCAGACGGCTTTCAAATGATATTTAGTATGAGAACTGTAGCTCCCATAGAAGCGAAGAAAAATAAATATTTGAAAGTACCGAAATTTCACTTTTTTCTATTTTTGGAGTACTTTGGGGAGGGGGGGGGGGGGGATCTCTCACAAAAAAATTAAAAAAAGAAAAAAAAAGGGACCAAAAACTACTTTTTACTATCAATATGTAGAACCAAATAAAAATTTTAATAGAAATACTTGACATGAATCTGATTTTTTTTTTTTTTTTGTTTCGTTGTTTTGAGGTAGATTACCCGTATTGAAAGGAGTTCAAGCAAGTCTTTATCAGCGACTCTTGACTGTAGCTTCGTTATAATACATTCATATTAAAATAGTTTTAATGTCAAAAACGACAGAATCGACTCGCAACATCGAAGACTCAAGACAAACAAATACACAAAAGGAAAAAGAAAGAAAAGAATGAAGAAAACAGAAAGAAAAAAAAAATTGCTCCTCGCTCTCAGTAAGTTGAAAAATATTCATGGCATTCAAAAAATCGCAAACCGTCTGGTCTAAGTGTACCTCTCATACTAGAAACAACATAGTAAACTATATTATTTTTATTAATAATTATTTACAACTCAAATATTGAGTATTCAACTGTCGGGGGGAATCGAAATGTCAGTAAACTTACTGGAGCACCCAATCTTTTACGACATTCTATGTTTATAAGTCGAAGTTTATGTTAATTTTTTATAATCTGTAAAGTTTCATTAACATATTATTCACATCATTTTCGTTAAGAATTTTCTGAAAAAAGTTTCAAAAGCAGTCAGAAAATATAATTCCCAGCTAGTAAATGATGCAATAATGTAATGAGCAAATAGTTAGACAGAAATGCAGTCCATTTATGCACCCACTAAAATATTTCAGGGGGAGAAACTAACACAAAAGAAAGAAGAACTGATTGACTGACTGAGGTATTGAGATACAGATATTGATCAGAATCTAAGTGATTTCAATTTATCTTTAAATGCTTTTAGCAGCAATAAAGAACAAGTGTGTAAAGTAATAAACGGATTACAAGTCTCTCCTTTCGTTCTTACCTGTTGCTATCAAGCATAAGATGAGTCATATTCACAGTCAAGTATTTAAATGCAAAATTATTTTGTCTTTGTTTACGTGCAAGCAGCTGTTCCATTGTCTAAAAGTTGGAGCTTAACAGTTTCATTAGCAAACAGTGGAAGTGTATTCGATTTGGTTTTCTTCCAGATGTCACCAATTACATCAGGGTTTGATGCATTCGTTGCCACCAAGGCTGAGTAATCCTTTGACTTTTCCTGATCCCACTCGACTTGCACATTTTTCATTTATTTTTTGATCCCGAGATTTATTTTTAGAGCACTCGTAGGTGTCGTTCATGGCCTTCGCAAAGACATTTGGATTTTTTTTAGCAAGGTGCAGTTATTATTTGTATTTTTTACTGCTATTGCAAATAAACCTTCAAGATAGTTTTTTTTACTAACAGTAGTGCAGCTAGAATTTACTGTCGGGGAGGAAGTCGGTTATAACTAGTGATGTTCTGGATATCCGTATCCGTATCCGCGGATATCCGAGGGAAAATAAAGATCTGTATCCGCATCCGTATCAGTTACTTTTTTGACGGACCTTAAACGGACCTTTTCTATTCTAAAAATTTGTAAATATTTGCATTAAAGACTCTTAAATTTCGTTTAAATTAGGTTTTATTCCCTATTTAAATTATAAGGTATCATTTCAGATGCCAATGGCCCTCTGAGACATGTTTTTTTTTCTTTCCTTTTTTTAATTTTTAATTTAATATTAGTTTTTGATGTTGGTTTGGAATTTCTGTTATTCTTCATTTTGGTTTTTTTTGACATCCTTCAAAAAAAGTCAGGCAAAATTCTCTATTTACTGTTTGTAAAGGTGTTCCCGGCTCTGTTATTCCGTCAGAAGGTGTAATCTGGGTGGAATGGGTCAGCGCTGCATTTATGCAGAAATGCGAAAAATTATTTCTAGCCTATCCAGTAGCAGCTTTACATTCTTGCTCCTGTATCCTACATCTACCGAGTAAGCCAGAAATAATTTTTCATCCTATTTAAGTTTTAATGCAGCGCTGACCCGTTCCTTACAACTCTCCCTCAATTTTAACGGAGATTTCTTTAAAGAGTAAATCACAGTCTCTATTATATTTTCGCGGCAGATGACATTTTTTGAAGAAACAGTGTTATTATTATGACGGGAATACCTTCCGTAATAAATTTTAAACTTGGATAGTTGAATTCGGCAAAAAAATTTGAGATCTGTATCCGTATCCGCGGATCTTGACACTAATGATCTGGATCCGTATCCGAGGATCTACTTTTTTAACGATCCGGCACATCACTAGTTATAACAGTCCTAACATGTAAACCACCAAATTAGATTGGCAATAAACAGCGTGAGTCTAAACTCTTAGGCAAATCTTTAAGACGTAATAGAGAGGACGATAAGAAGCAAGAATCATGGGAACATATAGTCACAAACGCAATACAACGCAACGTACTACATGCACACAAAACCAGAAATTGATGGATGCAAAACAAGCCGTCAAAAAGTGTACGAAACTGTCTTAAACTGACCAAGTAACATATATATTTATGCTAGAATGAATATATATATATATATATGTTATTGAATAAATATATTAAATAGTCAAAAAAGATATAATTTTGACACATTTCTTCTGTTTTTGATAATTGCTTACAAAATATATAAAAACTTTTTTCCAAAAATTAGTTTTGGACACTTTCGGACAGTTTTGGACACAAAGGTTTTGAACAGGACGGTAAAAACCTTGCCAAGCCTGCTTTCATCTGCGCACATGTATAAACATAGGGAAATTCGGTTACTATTATCAAAAAATAAATAAATAAATACACTCATGTATACAAAGCATTCATTGCATACATGACAATGCATTGCATGCAATGCAAAGCATGCATTGAAATTTTAATCAAGAATTTAACTTACATGTAACTAGATTAAAATCAGCTACATAAATAAGTTCATGTACTAAAAAAATGTAAGAATGTTCACATTGAATAAATGTTCAATATAAAACATTACTTTGATACATTTTATTCTATTTTTGATGTTTTCTCAGAAAATACAATTTCTCTAAAAATATAGTTTTCGACACAAGGGTTTTGGTCAGGAAGGTAAAAACCAGGGTTTTTATTGTGGTTTTTAGCGTAGTGTCCAAAACCTTGCCAACCCTGATCTTAGGGTGGCCCTTTTTGGGCTCCCTTACCTTATTATTATGTGCCATAATTTTAGTGTTCATTGCACTTAAACTAGAACATAGTACTCCGGGTTGGGGGGGGGGGATTTTCAACCCTCATCTAGGTTGCCAGAAAACTTTTAAACAGACATTTTCGCTTCGGCTGTACTTTACTCTGAACTTTACTAGCAACATATACAAAATGTTGTTAGAATTATCCTGAACAATATATTTTTTTTCATAATAACGGTTACAGGGGACACTGAATGCTTTTGATCTAAAATATTAACAACAGTTTTCAGTTTTCAGTATTTGCATCAATAAGAATCAAAGTTGATTAATAAAATGCTTCACTACATAAGCTTGTTTACACTGACAAAAGATAAATTGACAAAATCAAAGGGAATTGAATTCGAAACGTTTTATTTTTCATCAGATAGAAATAGCTGCGAACAATATTATTTTTGAAACAAATTACTACTGAGACGTAAGATATTTTCTTTTCTAGGATTTTAATGTGTTACTATTAGTTTGTTGCGTTTTTCGCTAAGGTAAAAAAAGTAAGCAATTTTCCTGAAAAATAAGATATAATTGTATGCTTCTTTAGTTTTCTTCCTAAAGTTTTAATATTAGTATTTAAAAGTTTTAATATTTGAAAACTTATTTTAATCACTAACACATTTTAAATATAATTAAATATATTCTATGTGACCATTAATGAAAAATATATTTTGCTTGATAAATAAAGATTTTCATCAATGTGAAGGTTATTAGTAAAGTTTTTTCAAAATGTCCATGAAAATTTACATAAAAATGTAAGAATGAGCATGTGTGTGGCTACAGAAATCATTAACTTTTACCACTACGAAATTTTTGAATATATTTTTCTAAGATGCTTATCCGTTTCTTTAAATCAATTTTTATCAAGGTATTCTTATAGCTTGTTCTTAGTACTTCATTTACAAGAAATACACCATTAGATTAAACATATAAAAGTAAAAGCAATGTAGGTATAGGCAGGGGCGGCAAATAGGGGGGTCAAGAGGGGGCGGTCGCACCCCCAAATTTTTTGAGCAGAATGATAGTAAATGGGTGAATTCAATTTAGGTAAGTCGATAATCAATGTTCATTAAAAAAACGCACTGGTTCTCAGTAACTATTTGATGAAACTCCACACATTCTCAGACTAGAAAAAGCATTTTTCGTTATTTGGATGATGACTTAGAAATTCATGAAGTATTTTCCGGCCTTATAAAAACATAAAAAACTGATAGAGAACCATTGTTAATTTTGACTAAAAAAGACATTTCCTCATATAGGCTAAATATTTCATACTTGTGTGTCCAGTGTATCAATGGTATGTCCAATATGATAGGCCCATGCGAAGTGGTGTGGCTGCACGGTTTTCACAAGAAAATTCCTTGATATTTTACATTCACTTTTACGCTCATTTTTTAAGTGTATATTTATTTAATTAGTGTTCATCGCTTTCTTCTGCTAGAAACACGTTTCAGCTGCTCATGCATCATATGCTTTCATAAATATTTCTTAAAAATGCACGTGGTTATTGAATTAATATATATATATATATATATATATATATATATATATATATATATATATATATATATATATATATATATCAACAAGTACCTTTTATGGGGCTTTATAATTATGCAATCTCGGAGTGACATAAGATGATCTTCAAGAGTTAAAACCATAAAAACATGTCTCCGCAACTTCAAAGCAGTGAATTGACGACTGGAAGAATTATTGCAAAACGATTCCTTCAATGGTTGAAAAGCTCATGCCCTTTAGCATGTATGACTTTGTTTGAATGTTTGTTCAATTTGTTTGTACTGAGGAACGTTTTTAAAAAAGTTCACCCTATCAAAATATCTCCAATCCGCTGCCCTTAATTTTCTGACTATTCAAACCACAATTCAATCAAAAAAAAAAAAAGTGACAAAAATCCAAATTATGATGTGAAGTCAAACATTGAGTTTTTAATATTTGTATGAAGTAATAGATTCAGTTTCGAATGAAATTAACACAAGATTTGATGATAGTTATTTTTCTGTATGGTTGGCTCTATATTATCTGGATTGGTTTTTGAAAACAAAAAATAAAATGTTTCAAATATGAGTAAAATTTTTAGCATGAGGCAAGAAAAATTACAAGCAATAAACTGACAGACCAGTTATCACATCCAGAGATTGCAGTTTCGTCCTTGTTATGGACTCATCATCCGTCTGGAATCGTGAATAACAGAGCTGGAGGCAGATGACATCTCATTGAAGCTGAGAGCGCCAACGAGACTAGATTATTCAATGATGAAAAATTAAACCCCTCACAACTTTTTAAGTTGCCTGGGTGATTTTGAAGAGCAAGATATAAAAATGTTTTCATCCATAACTTTATTACTTGAATTATCTTTTAACTATTCCAATCAGCTCAGCTAGTAGAGAAAGTTTTTTTTTTATGTCTCAGGAGGTTAGAGAATTATTTCTGAAGTACAATGGGCAAAAAAAAAAAAAAAAAAAAAACTTTTCTATTTAGTTGTACTGGCAAAACGACACTGGGCACTGATAGATTAGTAACACGATTCCCTGCTCGTCTGAATTCCAAAAGTCATGCAATAAAACTTTTACAAAAGGTATCAAAACTTTCGAAATGTTTTGTATGATAACTTATTAAAAAGTGAATCAAAATTTCAATTGTTTCTAAACACAAATTTTTATTCATATTAAACCGATTTCGTGACCACTTCCTCTTAGCTAATGTGTGTTTGGGACCGCACTGTTGCAATACATATTTAAAAAACTCGACCCCCCAAATTAAATGCTGAAATGCCGCCCCTGGGTATAGGTATGAAGTGCATGTGTGCTTTTATATCCGTGTTCTTTATCTGTTGCTAAGGATCCCTTCTCTAACTTTTATACATTGTTCCTCATCTTTTTCTTTAGTGGACAATGGAAGGAGATTTGTTTTCCTGTTCCAAAAGGAATTTAATTCAAGTTCAATATAAGGAATGCATAAAAAGAAATCTTTACTAATAATAAAGCTGAAAGTCTCTCTGTCTGGATATCTCTGCGACGCACGTAGCGCCTAGACCAGTCGGCCAATTTTCATGAAATTTGGCACAGAATTAGTTTGTAGCATGGGGGTGTGCACCTCGAAGCGATATTTCGAAAATTAGATTTTGTTCTTTTTCTATTCCAATTTCAAGAACATTTTCCCAAACAAAATTATCATAAGATGGACGAGTAAATTACCAAGTTATCATAACGTGGAATCGTAACATGGGCAAGCCAATTGGCGAGAAATTCATCATATATCATTTTTAAATACACAGGTGAACCAAAAGACCTTTTAATTTTCTACTACGGGCAAAGCCGTGCGGGTGCCACTGGTTTATAATAAATTAAAACAAGCGGGTAATTGTAAACCTTTTTTTTTTTCACAAAATCATTACTAGCAGTACTTAAGTATCAAGTAAAAGTAACTTAATGACAAGTTAAAATCTAAGCTATGACAATTAGCTCGTTTGTAAACAACCAAACGACTAACTTTTCATTCAGGTAACGGTAACGGATAAGTGAATCAAATGTATTTCAAGTCTGCATTCAAGAGATGTATTTATTTTTTTTCTATATTGTGAGGTTAGCGTCAGAAAAGAGTTTTGCTCTGAAAATAACACATCAAGGTATACAGTTGCCTTAAAAATAAAGCTATGCATTTCGAATTGCAAGGATCTCGTTCATCAGTTAAGAGCTAAGTAAAAAAAAAGTAAGAACGAAAGAAAGAAAGAATGAAAATATAGTTGCTTAAAGAATGAATTTATTGTCTGGCAGAGTTTTTAAAGAACACAAGAAACTATGGTAAAAAAATTATATTTGAACGTTGATTTTTTTTTTTTTGATGTAATGGTTTACAAATAATTCAACGTGTGTTAAAAATAAAAAAATACATTCATCTGCTGAAGCGTGTGTTATCAAATTGAGATGATTCATAACTTAAGGTTTTATTTCGCCCTCTGAATGACGTTTTGCATGAAAATTTCGAGATCAACAAGGTTATTAATGAACGAGTTAGCAATGCAATATAAAGAAAACACAATGCTCTGTTAAAAGGTTCCAAAATTCAGCTAAACGAGCTGATGTGTGCATCACATGACTTCCTTTTACACCAATTTAATGTTATTTCCTCATTATTGCAATTTTAATGTGATTCAAGAGTTAACTCTCTAAGTATCACCAACAATGGCCACATTGAAACCAGATTTAAAAAAAAATCACCAAACTTGTCACCAAGTTGGCGACAAAACTTGGCGACCAAAAGACTGGCGATATATAGCCAAGTGTCCGCCAAATTATAGCACCACTTGAGTTTACATCGAAATTAACAGTAATTTCCCCCCAAAAAGGGAAAAAGGGGCAAAAGACCCCTTTAGAAACACACGAAGGCAACCAAAAGGGAAGATGCACAACTAGACCCCACTAGGAGTCTACGTATCAAATTTCAACTTTCTAGGACATACCGTTCTTGAGTTATGCTACATACATACACACATATACACATACGCACATACGCACATACATACGTACATACAGACGTCACGAGAAAACTCGCTGTAATTAACTCGGAAAACGTCAAAATGGATATTTCGGGCGTCTATACATTCTCAGGTACACATGAAAGTGTGGTCCGGTCGAAAAAAAAACTCAACATTCATTTGGGGATGAGCAAAATGGAAATTAAGGCCGATTTTTGAGGGAAAATTTTTTCGTGAATACAATACTTCCTTTTTTGTAAAAGGAAGTAAAAACCACAGTAAAAATCAAAGAAATGTTTTTTTTCGCTATAAACAACTTCAATTGACTGTTCCAAGCGTCTTCAAGGCATAAAAAAAGTCACAAAAGCACGGTTTTTATGTAGCACTGTTAGAAAGATCCCAAAATTAGGTTAAGACGCCATAATAACGTTCATATAAATGTTTTTTAGCAGTGAAACTCTTTAATCGAAGATTTGACGAAGCTTAGGCGATTGCGAAAAGTCAGAAAATCATGGTTCCTACATTGCACACTGCTCAAAGTATCTATCCATGACACAGCATTAATTACGAGACTTGCCAAATCAAGTTAATTAAACCCCTTAAATTTTTGCCAATAGGTACACTAAAAGAAAGGTTTATTTATTCGTTTTTTCATCCTGGACTCTCTCCGAGTAAGTGATCTGTTGTTAAAGGCTCCTCGATTGCACCTTCCATGTGGTCAGGGGCGCCCCGAACTTACATTTTTGGGAGGGCGGACCGTCTAAATTTCCCTAATAGAACTCCAAATTTCGTTGATTGATGATAATTTTGCCTAATGGAACTCCAAATTTTGTCAATTGATGATAATTTTGCGGAGTGGGACCCCAAATTTTGCCTAATTGAATTCTAAACTTCGCCTAATAATGATAATTTCACCGAATCGTCAGACAAAATTTACCGACTAAGGAAATTTTAGGAAGGTCACAGTGTCCTCCCGTGTCCTCTCAACAGGGCGCCCCTGCAAGGGGGTGGTGGCCACTTAATATACCGTCCGTGTATTTCAATGCTAAGATCCAAACTCACTACTCCTTGCTTAATTCATAACTGTTTTATATGGGTTGTTACCCTGATGAACAATTAATGAAAAGAGTTGAAGCGCAGTTGAGGATAGTTGTTTAATGACAACAGAGAAGAAAGAAAAAAAAATGTTGGGGGAGGGGGAGGGCGAGAGAAGGCTCAAAATTTGAACTTAGCGTAGCGAAGGACATTGAAAGAGATATTGAAAGAACTACAACAAAAAGGCTGACTTTTTTCCTAAATCAATTTCTAAAAAGCAATTATTCGCATCATTCCGAAATTGGAACTCACCCTCTGTATGACCAGTGGCGATCCGATATCTTTTCCACCATGCAGCCTGAATCCCCAGGGGGTGGTCGAGGCATCTCGACTGAGGGTGACGTTGATTATCCCGGACGCCATTGTTCTGGAAGGAGCACAGACGGAAGTACCACCGGCCCGAAACACGGAGCCTCCGGTACTGAAAGGTGTTCCGACAACCCACGCGGAATAGTTCCCTTACGTCAGCCACAGGATAGTGATGGAGAGAGAGAGATGTCGGAGGAGCACGTGGAGGATTTTCTTGGATGCTGATGGGATGGGGGGACCGTATTCAGCGCTAACTGATGAGGTATTAGGCGAAGTCTGTGGCTGAGACAATGAGACAATCACCTGCATTAGTTCACAACTCTGTTGGTGACGATGGGATTATTTGCGGAAGAAAATTATCTATGAGGGATACTCGGTAAAGAAACATGACTAAGCTCAGGGTTTGCTGGGGAAAATCTTTTACTGTGGAAGAATGTATCTGCGCTCCATATACAAACACAGTGCAGAAACATGACTAAGCTTAGGATTTTCAAAGAGTATTCTTTTGGTATAGATGTATGCCTCTATGTCTTATTTCCAAAGGATACACAGTTAAGAAAGACGGCGAAATTTAAGATTCTCAAATAATGCTCTTTTAGTAGAGAAGTATGCCTATCTGTCGTATATTCAAAGCAGTAGTAATCAGGAATTCAGTAAAGAAACATGACTAAACTCAGGATTTGCCGAGGAAAATCTTTTATTGTGGACGAATACCTCTGTTTTCTAGGGGAAGGTTGCCGCCAATGAACCACATAACACCTTTGACCTTTTTTAGGGAGTAGTTCAGACTCAAACTTTATATTGACGATAGGAATAATTACTCAATAATTACTTAATAAAAATATTCACTTTTATGCTAACTTTATTCAATAAAGAATAAAAATTAAAAAGAAATATTTTAGCATGTGGTCCATTCTCAGATAAGAAAACCAAACCGTAAAATATAAATAGTTATTACAGGAGATAAGCAAACACTACAAATAAGAGAAAGTTTTTCAAAAAGAGAAAATTGTTTTTTTTTTTTTTAAATTGTTTGTTATCACAGGAGAAACACAAATCCCCCCCCCCCCCAAGACTCACACAACGCAGCTGTTTTCACCACACCTCGTTCACCACTTGATATTTTCTAGCATGTGAATTACTCTTTATAGCTAAAACTTCATGGGGCCTCTTTTGAACAAACAGGAGTCTTGTTTCATCCAAGTTCAAAAAACTTGATCCACAAAGATTTTACTGGACAACAAGGATTTTGCTATAGCACGTTGCATGCCCTCAGTTATCCACTGGCTTTATTTCACTTATTTTGGCATTTTTTTCGAACAACAAACGTATTTGAAACGGTATTAAAGTTTACTTTAACAAATACTGAATCGACTACACAAGTTTTTAAGTTCAAAATATGAAAACTGAAGACAGTTTCCAAAACTTATTTTCAAATATTTTTCCATCAATATCACATTTATTTCAAAAAATTGATAAATTTTTAAAGATAATTGACCTAAATCTTCCCTAATATTTATAAGATTCCAAGAATAAACTACTTTATTAGCTGGTTCATTCATAGAAACACCTAGTGGTTCAATGATAGCAACTGCGTCATTTTGAATGTTCTCATAGTTGTCACTGCTGTGTCAATTCATGATGAAACTTTAAATATTGGAAATTGTACTTGAAAATGTAACCTTTCAAGTCAATGTTCCCATTTAGTTGTTCAGTAATATTCAAAGTATGTAAAAGTAAAATGTAAATGTCAATAATTAGTAAGTGAACAGTATAAATCTTACATTTCTGCCTTAGCCCTGGCTATAGGGCGGTAACTTACTGAGTTGGACGTTTTACATTATGATATATTCATTCAAGCTCCTTGACGATTCTGCATTGGATTGTTTTGAGACAAAAGAATACACTAAAACCGATTTCGTGC
>NW_026558246.1:0-19533 GCF_026930045.1 Uloborus diversus
CAACAGGTCATTATATATATTTTGGTATGCAATAAATCTACTTCATAATACATACTTTTTTTTTTTTTTTTTTTTTCAAAAATTTGTATGGGCTTTCACATTTTTCAAAAAAGTTCTAAATCTTTTTTTGAATGATCCTAATTTCCTCACTCAGTAAATAGGCATACATTATTAATTTTCAATTAGGATAACATAGGTGGGTCACAATTAATGAAGATATGTTTCACTAGAACTTTCAGTTCAGAGACTCTCGTAAATTTGCAATCTATTTTTGCGGGATTTCTCTTCATTCATAAGCTCACATGTGTTTCTACTGAAAAAGAGATTCCTTGTGACTTTGAAAACATGCTCAAGCAAGTTTTATTGCTATTTTGGCCATCAAATAGTTCATTACAGTGTATAAACTAGGGATGCACTGATAAGCAAATTGGCCAATTAACCATTAGCTGATTAATTATAATCATAATGGCTTTTACTGCTCTCTCAGTTGAAAAAAAAATACCTGCATTAAAAACAAAAACATATTACACAATAACATTTTTGCTCAATTAAAGGGTGTAATTTTTAAAGCAAATTGTAAAATGTTGTAGTTATGTGTATAAAAAGAGAGTACAATAACTGAAAAACTTTTTTTTTTGCTTGAATAGGAGTATTCTGTCAAAAGTTTGAGAGGAAGCGAGGGGAACTGAGTCAGGCTGCATATAACCACCTACTATGGTTCTTAAACAAAACAAAAAATTATTTACTTATGTATAATAAATTCACCCTTAGTTTCTTGTTCTAGGCATACTTAATATATTATTTTATTCAAAAAATAATTTTCCTGCCCATTAAAATCGGCAGTATGACTAATTACCAACGAATTGGTGCATTCCTAGAATAAACTCTCGTCAGTAAAAAGTTTGGGGAATTTTTAGCTACTTACTAGTACACAACTTTCAGAAAAGGTAAGTTACAAAATTATAAGGTACCAATTTCAGGAATTTTGCTATACTTACGAATGCATCACTTTTAACTGCATCAAACCATTAATGCTTGACAGACACAAAACAAATTCATGTTCTGCAGCATTAATATCGCCAATTGCAGCTGCAACTTGGGAGCTTTCTTGGACATCACATTCATCTCCACCTTTTCCTGTAGCAACTTCGCTTCTCTTTTCAGCTTTTTGCCGTCTTTTTAAGCTTGGCCAAAAGATTCAAAATCTCTTGCAGAACTATAAACTAATTAAAAGGAAAATAAATTCTTCTTAAAAAGGCATCAAGTTATAGTAAAAATACAGTCGGATCCCAATTTATGCGAGGGATGCGTTCCAAGACCCCTCGCACAAGTCGAAATTTCGCGTTGTGGAACAACGCATGTTTAGAAATTTTTTGTCAGCATACCTAATTACTTCAGACAAGTGTTAACGCCCCTTAAATTGTCTAAAAACATTTCTTAA
Source organism: Uloborus diversus (assembly GCF_026930045.1). NCBI lineage: Eukaryota > Metazoa > Arthropoda > Arachnida > Araneae > Uloboridae > Uloborus > Uloborus diversus. The sequence goes on from NW_026558246.1 coordinate 1,442, forward strand.
CTATATATTACCGTATCTGTTACAAAGAAATGATTTTTTTCCGCATTTTAGCGTTAAATAACTAAGCATTAAAGTGTTACAATTTAACATAAATTACTACTACAAAGCACAAAATCAATAAGAGACATGAATTAAAACAGTACGGTACTTACATTAAGTACCGTACAAACCATACTGCATTTTTGTAAACCATCTTTTGTCGGATGTCTTTTCATCCATAAGCTCATTATTTTTTGCATTGAAAAAGGCATTCCCTGTAACGCCGAAAAACGTGTCTGCTGCAATTTGCAAACTGGTGCTTTTTCTAATGTTGTTTTGTCTTACCATACTGCATTATATTAGCACTGAACAGTAGATATCGTAAACGTAATTATAGTTTTTAAAAGGATGAAGATGATGGTTTATGAAAGTGTGGGAGCACCCCTCTTTCTGGCCTCTTTAAGTCACAATGAAAGAGCAGTTTCTATTCTTATGATTGTATTTTGCTCAGACATTACTCTGCGAGTTTCAGTATCAAAACTAAGTTCTGAACTTTTACGGATTTCCTTTTCTTGAATTTTAATTGCACGTATCAAAGATACACTCATACCTGATTGCTGTACTACTTTGAATCCACTTATTAATTGTTCAAGCATATTGAGAATCTTGACATTTTCTTTAATGGTCAGAAGCTTTCTCATTTTCTTTTCATTTTCGCCAACTTTAGATGAAAAAGCGCGTTTGGGAGCCATTCTATCTTATCAACGTTCATATGTAGAGTGAAAAAAAACCCATTAAGAATCGGAGCGGTTATTTGCAGGCCTGGATTTACTTACAAGCTAAGCAAGCTATAGTTTAGGGCCTCCAACTACCGGAAATTTGTATGATTCGTTTCAAAAATAAAGTACTTGAAAAATAAATTTTATTTTCTAGTACTTGAAAACTTTGAAAAGTTGGAAAAGTGGAGCTACAAACAAAAAATGGGAGGGAGTATGGAGAAGGAATGCCAATATATGTCAAATTCAGCTCCTTGCTTTATCCTGCACAAAAAATGTAAAAACCATGGTTCTTATGTTTCTGAAACATATTAAATATTTTTGCTATTATCTTGCTATTGATATAACTCCGAATGCAGAATTTTGGAAATTCTTTTGGTGTTGCTTGCTTTTATCTTACTTCTGCATATTGTCAATCTGTTTAGCCCAAAAATAAAATTACACTCTACTTCTATTCCTCTTTGTTTTCTGTCCCACTTGCAACTGAAGAGAAGTTGTTGTAATGAGAAATCTATAGTTTTTTTTTTCTTTTACATTTAAAATAGCTGTTTCTTACAAAGTTAGAACAGGAGTTTAAAAATTTAGGATCAAGTGCTAAAATATCAGACAGAAAAGTACAAATGAAGTGAGTTAAAGAATTTTAATTGCTTTAGAGTACTTGAAAATAATTAGTAAGTCTTTGAAAATCCGAAGCAAAGTTGGGCTCCAATTTTATTTCTTATCAAGTGCATACATTAGGAATTGTTCAAATAGGCAGTATGTTACTGTCTTGTTACCTACTTTCTAAATCTGTACACCATATGTTTTAAAGCATTTTTTACAATTGATCATTTTATACTTACGTTGTATTTGTTGGTGGGTTGGAATGATAATTAAAAACTAACTGTATCGAAAGCCAATGTATTATCTTTTCTCTTCCCACACTCTTTTTCTCTGTCAACTTCTGTCATTGATTCGTCAAATCAAAAACAATTTCTACTGTACATTATCTTAATTTGCGTATTATCTTAATTAAAGTATATAACTTTAAAAAAGTTTTGTTTGCCTATTTCTGTCCTGATATTTTTGTAGTTCCAACTACATCTTATAAGGCTTCAAAATGCAGATTTTAATATCTATTTTTCAAACTTTCCTCCAGGGGAGAAACACCCGCACCCCCTACAATTGGGGATATTCTATACTCAACTTAAAGAGGAGTCCTGGGTCTCCAGCTCTTGAAATCATTCCCCCTCTTAAGGCCAATCCCAAAAGGACACCAGGGAAAAGCAATCAAAAAAGCAAAAGTATTGCTGTATGTAGCAGATGAAAGAGACAAACATAGTAAAGGAGAAAAAAATTAAAAAATTGTATCTTACACCACTGAGAGAAACATTGTCCAAACTACAACAGGTGGCCCCATACCTGAAACAGCTTAGGGCCCCGCTAAGTCTAAATCCGGCCCGGGTTATTTGTATAAACTAAAGCAAAGCATTGCTTAGGTTTAGACTAATACAGTGTGTGAACTTCTGATTTCAGTGATGTTAAAGGGATGAAAGTCCATTCACAAAACCAATATTTAGTGTCAACGAAGCCTATGCAGCTCCTTTCAAAAAAATTTCATGTTGCAGGCAAGCAATTTGCGTCAGCAATAAAAAAATTCATTACTTTGGAAAAAACTCGCCTTATAGTCATTTTGCGAAAGTCGGATGGCGTTGTTGCGGGATCCGACTGTATATATGTGTTGCAATCAGGGTTGGGTTTTGGACTGTCCAAAACTGGTTTAGGACAGGACAAGTGGTTTTTACTGTCCAAAACTGTTTAAAACTGTCCGAAAGTGTCTTACTGCCCAAAAGTATGCTAAAACTAAAGTTTAATCTAATCAATTTGTATTTACTGCAATATTCGTGATGCATAAATATAAATATTAATTAGTTGTAATTAATGAGTATTTGATAATATTTTTCTTCAAAATGTTCACTTACGAAATATTTCACTTAAAAAAAATTTGCAAATAACGCTTTACATAAAAAATTTCTTATGTAACAGTTAGTAGAATAATGAAAGGAAATTCACAACAGTATCAAGATAACTAATTTCAGTTCCATTAAAACTCGAAAGAATGTTACTAAATGTGTGAAGTAAAGTGTACAAAGAAAAATCTGATTTTTACTTTCTTCTATATCTAATATATAGAAGAAAGTATTGGATTCGTGCAAATTTTCGAATTTCGAATTTTGACGGATTCGAACGTTTTGAGGTGTGCTGAGTCCATTTCGACCATTTTTGGAAAATGTCTGTCTGTGTGTGACCAGTTTTTTGTGGCCGCTCTACAACAAAAACTACCGCATGAAATCGAACAAAATTTAGTACACATATGTGCCCCTATGTGAACTTGTGCCCATTAGTTTTTGGCGCGAATTCCTCCAAGGGGGGTGGAACAATGGGACGTTTTTCGAGTTACGCCTGCTTGCTATTCCTCAGGAAGTAACTGGCGGAATCAAACAAAATTTGGTCCATATGTTGGTATTAACAGGAACAGGTGCTGATTCAATTTTGGTGTCAATAACTCAAACGGGGGTTGAGCTATAGAACGTTTTTTGTCGTCAATTGTGACTGCTGTATCTCAAGAAATAATGAACGGAATGAAAGAAAAATTTATCGGCAAGTAGCCCTTAGTGGGTATAAGAACTGATTCTATTTTTGTGTCAACAGCTAAAAAGGGGGGGTAGCGCAATCACCCGTTCTTTTTTTCCATTTTGAGTGCCCTATCTCAAGAAGTAATGCTACGTTCTGGTTGAAATTTGGAATATATGTGAATTTATATGTAAACAGGCTTTGGTTCAATTTTGACGCCAATCGCTCCAAGAGGTGTTGATTTTTTTTTTTTTTTTTTGCGAATAAAAATATTTTTATTAATGCAACAATAAGAAAGATAAATCGTAATAGATTGTCGTCTGCGTATTTCTCGTGATTTTAATTGTATGGAAATGATCAGAAATATTATCTCAATGATTTAAAATTTTTAACTGTTGCCATCTTATGTTTGTTAACAAATAAAATATTTGTAATTCATTCAAGCAAGGCTTTTAAAATAACTTTCAATTTTCGCTCTTTGCTTTGCTTTTGCAATAATTCAGACATTGGGTAGTCGTCAAGTTTTTGCATGTGTAATTTTGTTTTTGTTGGGAATATTGCTTCCTCGTCAAGCATGGGGAGGGATCAGAAAAAAAAAGAAAAAAAAGAAAAATATAGAAGAAAGTTTCGTGATGGCCACAACATACTAGTTTAAAATAGTTTTTGCACTTAAGTTTTATATGAAGTTTTAATGAAAATTCTTTTTTCAATCACACATTAACGAACAAGACATTGATCATTAAATATATGCACTCGAGTGGCCCTTAGCTATAGGACATTTTTCAGAAGTTAAAATTGCATTGATACCCACCCTCTTATTTTGTTCCAATGGACAAAAGAACAGCCTGTGCAAAATTTCCCTTCAATTGGACAATTTCTAGGGGCACCTCAAATGCCTTGTTTTTGATACTTTCTCACAAGATACAGTTTCACTAAAAATGCAGTTTTGGACAGAACGGTAAAAACCATGGTATTTACCGTAGTGTCAAAAACCTCGCCAACCTTGGTGACAATGTTATTAAAGTAAGTAGTAGATTTTAACTTTCAGCTCAAAAGTCAGGACTTAGCAAAAAGGTCAATTGGACCAGAATTGAATTAGAAAAAAAAAAAAAAAAACTGTTTTCAATGTTAAGGCAATAAAAACTACACTTACACCTTTCTTGAGTGTGAGACCTCTTTACAAGTATTCACAGCAGTAGATTCCTCTAGTAGAGATATCTGACTGTCGCAGGAAATTACAAGAACCAGTTTTATTTTTCTACAATTAAAGTAAAGAGTGAATATTTAATTTAAATACAATTATAGATATAAATATGTTAGTAAGGAAATAAATCTGGCATACACTTACACTGACAGAATTTATTCTTAAATTGTTTCGTGGTAGCACATTGTTTAAATTATCTCCTTCAGACCCAAGCAAAGAATGAAAGCTTAATATTTTGTACAATGAACTTGAATAATTGTTTTGATTAGTACAAAGTAGAAAAGAGTAATGTTTTTTTTTCTATTTGAGGGTGGGCTTAGGGGGGATGTATCACATGTGATATAGTAAGAACCAGACACTACAATCAGGAGTGTTTTATTTCTGAATAAGATTTGACTAGTTTGTTTAGTTATAGTGCTAACGACACAATATATGCACAGCATAAATACTAGATGAAAATAAGCTTTATTTTTATGTTGTGGTAACGTTACATGATTCTTTTTACTTTCATGAAATGGCTTAGAACAACTTCTTTTTGCAATGAGACAAGTCAAGGAAAAAAAAAAAAAACTTGCAGTCTCTACAATGGGTATAGTACTTTGTCAATCATCTGCAACTGAATGAGCTCTAATTAGAATTATAGTGACTAATGAAATCTAAAATTTCGACCAGTATTAAAATTTTACTGAGTAAAAAATGGAAATTAAAGAAAAGGGTATAACAACATATATAGCAAACAATTCCAGTAAAAAATTAAAATGAAGGATTCGGAGGGGAGGGGGTTGGTTTTACTAACCTTAATTGCTTACATCAATACACCTCTCCCCCCCCCCCCCAAAAAAAAAACTGAAATTGACATAAAAGTTATTTCCAATAGCCATCAAGTCCCATTGCGTCATAAATATACAAATAAATTGTACAAGCTACTGTGTGGTAATATTTCAGAGAAAATTTTTTTCTTTGGCTTTAAATTGTGCTGAGTACATATGAAAAGGAGGTCCCCCCTCAAACATGTTTCTCTCAACTACAGCATTGATTCACTGGAGAACAATTTGTAAAATAATTTATGTTGAGTTTGGTTTTTGAGCTGTTTTATAGTTAATTTGGCATGCTGATTTCAAAATTGTATTTAGTTTTCTTCTACCACGTCAAGTTTTTTCTCTATAACATATGAGAATGTGACTACTCTCCATGGAATTGAGCAAGGATTGAAACCCGGATCTATTAACTTTGGGCCCCACTGCAACAAAATTTGTACCCCCCCCCCCCCCCAGGAGGCCAGCAGTGTATATTTATAACGTTAATAAGTCTTAGTGCTACTCCTATTTTCCTTTTTCTGTTCAATTTCTTGGGCCGTTGGGTCCTTTAAGGACGCACCCAGGAAGCACTATTGTTCTTCTAAGTATCTCATTTCGGCAGTACCCAGCCTGTCATTTGAAAAGATATTGGCCGTTGTTTTTCATGGTGAACAGATTCGGCAGCTTACTAAAGATAAAACTTTCATCGAAACAATGTTAGAAATTAAAAAGGATGCTTGGTTGGCATTCAAAAAAATTGTGAAAGATTTTCCAGGAAATATACGAACCCAGAGTTACGCCGAAAGTTTCCAACAACTTGTGGAGAGCTTCCAATTGCTTGGTTCCCACGGGAGCATCAAATTGCATTTTTCACTTAGGCATCTTGCAAACTTCCCAAAAAAGCTTCGCGCAGTCAGTGATTAACAGGGTGAACGATTTCACCAAGATTTGAAGGTCATGGAGACACGATATCAAGGTTGATTAGATGCGTATATGATTGTTGACTGCTGCTGGAGCATCAAGCGAGAATGTCCACACACGAAACACTCGTGAAAACGCTTTAAGCGAACATTTTTACCTCAATATGTATAAATACATAATTTTATTTGCGGTAACTATTATAGCCTTTGTATGTATAAAATTTTCCATTGTTAATAGTGCATTTGGTAAGTTTTTACTTTATTTTACCTTATATGTATAATTTGTATAACTTTTGAGGGTATCCTGTAGTTTGAAAAGTTGACGTGATAGACAAAAACTGCGATTATTTTTAGATTCAGACGACTAAAGTTAGCTGTAAACAAGTCACAAATTTAAGTCAACAAAATTGCTGTTCCCTAGTGTTACACTTAAAAAATTTATTTTTCTAGTGCTTACTAAATAATTTTATTCTTGAAATCTTCATAACCTTTATCCTTGCACTATAAATAACTCAACGAAATACATATTTGACCTTTGATACAGCATACAAATTTAGCATAGTGAGTATTAGAAATAATAACCACACATTGATATTCATCGAAATAATTTGAACGAATGTAATTGTAGAACTAATACTTCTTAATTCCTTACTTCTGAAATGCTTACTAATTTGGAGCAAGGACCCATTGAGATTAAATCTCTCATCCCTCTTATATGATAAAGATCTGTTAAGAAAACAATTAAGCCATGGTTGTCAGCTTTGGTACTAAAAATGCCAGTGTTTAAACCGAAATTACTAATATACACCAGCAGGCTGAATTTGCAAAACTTGTAACTGAATAATTACTAAATTCCGCATCTAATGTAAACTCCGTCCAAGTAGCAAGTTTCCAGACTTTACCGCTCAGTGGATTTCCAGTCTTGGTTTCAAGAATGAGCGGGGGGGGGGGGGGGGGGGGGGGGGGGGGGGGGGGGGGGCTCTGGTCACAAGTCAGAAGTTTCACCAATCAGGCCACCACAGTCCCTAAATAACAGGTTGATGGCATCCCTCCCTCCTGCAGAAACAACTTAAGAATTCAATTCATCCCTCTCCCCCAAGGTAATCGCAAACCCTCTCAAATGTTACAGATTATTCATTTAGAAAGAGACTGATCTCGCACTCAAAAATAAGACAAAAAAACCCTCTCAAAAAACTGCCCCTTTAAATTTTAGTGGTGCTGTTAGTGCTATAGACCCCCCTTCCTCTTTTTAGTGGGCACCCCTATCGAAGTCAACTCAATTTTGAAAAACTTGAGTTTTAATTACTCAAAAACGCAGTTTAAACATTTCAAGATCTCAATTTGAAACATTGTGAGATATAAATTCAAAATACCCCAGCAGTCAATCACTCGAGTTCCCGATTTCAAAAGTTCTGTCATGAATCACTCGAGTTCTCGTTTTCAAAAAGTCTCGATTATCAGAAGTACTTGATTCCCGAGATCTTGATTATACCCATCACTAGTCTTTATGGTTAACTTAACAAAAGAGCTTGATAGGCCGCAAGCAGCCTATCAGCTACTGATCCGGTACTGCTGGTTTAGTCACCTGCAAGATTTTGAATGCATACAATGATGATTAAAAATTTTTCAGCAGAAATTATAATTGACTGGCAAGGCCGCTTAAAAAACTTGTCGCTTTATGCTAAAATTATTGCTAATTCATTCGAAAAACATTCAGCATAACATGTATAATTGCTTTAATTCCTTTTCTGCAATGGAAATTGGATAATTTCTCATGCTCCTTCTTTATGAGGTTTTTTTTTTGTGACCCTCTTTTAAAACAAGCCTGGTTTTTCATAACCCCTTTGAATAACACCACTCCCTAGCACCAACAAATGACCACTTCTTTATACACATACATTTTCCAGATGTGCTAACTGAAATAGTTTGTCAAATGGTTAGTATCATAAAAAAATTAAGATTAAGTCAGTAAACATGATAGTAAGATCATGGGTTATCAGTCAATGGTAACTGTAGGTTATTGCCATGGATGGATCCAGATGATTACCTTTCAATAAATTCCAAAACCTCCGCCCTTTAACATCACCGATGATTGTCACAAATTAAGTTTCTTTTGCTTTATTTCTTTTTGTTGGGAGTGGATTGGGACGTCCTGAACCCTTTCCTTTAACTAAATGTCATCAAAGGTGTCCTAAAATTGCTTTTTTGAATTTCAATTTATACTTTCTGGGGGTGATCTCCTGAACTCCATAATGTCATCTAGAATAGAGTTTTTGGAACTTTGAAAAACTACCTGTGTTTTGATTAATATTACTAAAGTGTTAAGCAACATTCTACGATTGCATTTTCAAGACAACAATTCTGAAAAAATTCCCATAGAGAGCCCACTTTTTCACAACATTATAGATCATCTAAAATTACATTTTTGGAACTCGAGAAACAAAAATAGGTTGAGGGACAGTTCCTGCATCTCGGCTCAAGGAGGAGCCGATCGTTCCTCCCTTGCATCCGTCCTTGGTTATTATAGAACCATATCATAAAAATCGGCACTAAATAGGTAATGTAAGGCTTATTTATGGTCAAATATCTGTTCAAACAGGAGAGTACAGCACAGCAAGACTCGGGAAAGCCCTGACTATTGTGGCAATTACGTAGTGAATTTCTGTTCTTTAATCCATAACTGAGGAAAGAAATCTTGAAATGTCTCTGAGACTTTGTAGTGGCTTAAAAAAAAAAATAAAAAAAAAAAAAATCAGGACACAAAATTACAAAAAATCAGAACACTTAACATTTTTTAAAGAGTAGTGCACATATATACTATTGCACTCAGTAGCAAAATGAAATGTATATCATCAGATATTGCAAACAAGTTTAGTACACATGTTTTTCATTTATTATTATTATTTTTTGCACTGGAAATTTGTCATAAAAAGACCAATGCAAATTGTAGGGCTCACAACTGGACACTGTTACAAGTTTCTAAAAGTCCATTTTTTTTCAAAATCAGGCCCTTGTTAGCTTTAAAATATTGGTTCCATTTCGAGTTTTACTCAGTGATTCCTCTGTCCCCTTCTATTTTTTTTCTCAAACAAAGTATTAACAGTGGCAGATACAAGGGGAGAGTCATGGAGGCTGGAGGGTCATACCCCCCCCTAAACAATCGAGAACTTTATGCATAAAATGTAGATGATTACAGTATCTTAACATTTCATTTATTATCTATTTTTAAAAGTAAACATTTGAACTACTTCATCTCATTCCTCATGAAATCAATTTGCAACGTTTATCCCCAGTTAGGGGTCTTATTCCAGGCTGATTTGATGCTTTTTATTTACCCGCAAGCAGTTTCTGAAATTTTTCGTACCTAAAACCATAGGTTCGTTCACGGGGGTCGTCATTCTTCAGCTAACCCTCCCCCCCAAAATAGTTTTCTGTATCAGCCCCTGAGTATCAATATGTTGTTATTAACATTACCATACTTGAAAGTTATGAATCAAATGGTGAGAGGACAGCTTGATGCAATATACCAACTGGAGTTCAAAACTATTGGTTAGGTGTAAATAATTCATTCAGCATAATTTCAAGTGCTTAGCAAAAGTTATTTCAACAATATAAAACAGAATCTATCGATTAATAGGCTAAAATTCAATAAGCATTGTTACATCCTCTATGCGATAATACTTTTAACCAGTCATGTTTATTCTTTAGGGGTATATATACTCCCAGTAATCCATTACGCACAATGTGTATGCAATCATATACATAATATATCACAGTATGAAAATTTTTGAAGCTTGAGGGTAAACGCTATATGTCTAAAAAATGTTTGAGAGTATATAGCGTATATGGAGAACACTGCTTTTAACATGAAAATGTTTGTACTGATTAATCAGTTTCCAATGGCGGGTAGGTAAATCAGCAAAGCAGTGGATTACCAATTACTGCCGGAGTCTACTAATTACTGCTGGTTAACTAGGGAATTGCTAATTTTAACCTTTTGAAGTTCAGATTAAGGACCATGAAGAAATTAGGTACTTTTCCCAAGGAACAAACTGAAAACCTGTTGGGATCATCAGGACCAAAAGTTAATACTCATGACAAAATATTTTTTATCAGGATAATCAGGACAATTAAGAAGCCTGCTGTAAGCAATTCAAGTAGACAAATGGAAAGCCTCATTTTAGTGTCATTTCAGCACTAGTAAAAGGAATTGAAAAAAAGTAGGCTTCATTCAGAAGTTTCAAGTTTATAGACTCGTTCGTTCACAAACAAAAGAACAAATTTGACAGTAGCAGTAGGTAATCACAGAGTACAAACCTGTATCGGTTCAAACTATCATGAACTTGTCGATATTTTTATTAAAAAAGTAACATCGAATTATATATACGAATTGATACGTAGCGACAATACGACTTCCAATCTGTAAACAAACATCTGTTCGGTTTATGCTGCCGTACAGTGACGTGAAAAACCCGTCAAACAGGTCACGTGAACCAGCCGGCATCCTAGCTGTGGAGACTAGGCTGCCAGCCAGCCGGCAGCCAAGTCTCGGCCTTGTCACAGCAACCCAAGCGATGAAAACGATAGAAATAATAATTGCTAAAATTTTCATCTTTCTATCTTTTAAGCTTATTAAGAAACCGAATAATTTAGATCAGCAGAGGTAAATATGCTATTTTATGATTTTTCATTGAAAATTACTTCTTTATTTTACGAATTAAATTCTTCGGATGTTCAGTTCAATGTATGTTTATAGCAGAATTTAACAGCATTTCTTTATTTTTGGATTGAAATGAAAGTTTTTTCCTCTTTTCGTCAACCGAATTAGTTCATTTTCTCTTTGGCTTCGTAGCCATTGCCGGGTTTTGATATTATCGATTAAAGAATTTGTTTGTAAAAAAAATTAGGGTCTGTTTTGATAACTTGTGTTACTTTTCTTCTTTTTTTTTCTGTCTTATCTTTCTTGTTTCAGTGACAGATTGTGATTTTCTAGAATAGTTTTCAACAAGTTTAAGGTTTTTTGACTAATTTGTAATATACAGTCATCTCTTGATAACTAGAAGCCTTATAGGATAAATAAATACCTTTGTGCTGAACAGTAAAGTAAGACAAAACAACGTTAGAAGAAGCACAAATTTAAATTTGTGCTTCTTCTAACGTTGTTTTGTCTTACTTTGCCTTATAGGCTGTTTCACAAAATTTTGTCCGAATGTAGAATCCACTACACGACACTTTTTTGCCATTACTATTTAATATACTGTTTGATTAGCACAAAATTTTATTTTGAGTTAGTCTTACCCACACAAACTCAAAATAAAATAATGTGCTAATTAAATAGTTAATGGCCAAAAAAGTCATGTTTCAGACTACATTTAGACAAAATACTGTAAAATGGCCCTATAGCTGGAATCTTCCTTGATCTTGAAGTTTTCATTCATTCCCAAAATAACTCAGTGTTTTCAATACAAAGTTTCAACGAAGTTTTTATTAGACTTTTCTTTTCATTTTATGCATAAATATGCAGCCAAAATTTTAAAAAAGAATTTTTTTTTTCTTTAACACATTGCTTTCTTTATCAGAAGGGCATTATTTCAATAGGTAGTGCTTTTTAATGCACTACACACAGTGTTGCAAGATTATACGTGATAATCATCCGATTGGGCAACTTTTTCCCGTGTCTGCCGACCTAAATTTTCATTGCTGATAAATCTTTTAGATACAGTAAAACCTGTAAAGTTGACCACCCTTGTAAGTTGACCACTTGTCTATGTTGACCGCTTTTGTCAGGAACGGAATTAGCCCTATCTCATATAATGAAGGAAAATCTCTGTAACTTGACCACTTGTCTATCTTGACCACTAATGTACGCCAAATTTGGTCTGGAGTATTGTAAAAAACCCTTTGTAAGTTGACCACTTGGTTTATTTTTTTAAACTTTCTTCAGCATATTATTTTATTTTATTTATTATTATTATTTTTTTTTTTTTTTGATAGCTTTCAAAGAACGTTTTTAATGCTTTGATGAAATACTATCATTTTACTAACTAAGCAGCAGCATAAAGCTTATGCTGCTCTTTATTCTCCAAACTTGTTTTTCATTTGTTGTTCTATTTGAGATAGCTTTTTGTACTCTGTTCAATGAAAATAGGTGTCAGTAGAAAAGTTCAAAGTCTTTTCTTTCATTTGCAATATGTTGTGGCAACACAGGAATTCTGCTAAAAGGAGTACGCCCGGGTCTATACATTTGGGGCCCCCTGCAACAAAATATGTAGGGCCCCTCCTTAGTGGCCAGCAGTGTCTATTTGTAAAGCGAATAAGTCTTAGTGCTAATTTTTTTTTTCTATTTTTTCTTCAATTTCCAGGGCTGTTAGCCCTTTTAAGGACGCGGGCCCCTTGCATTGCGAGTACGTAGATCTGGGCCTGCTAATGAGTAATGAGTAAAGTTACATGTTTCTGGTGCAAGGGATTAAGAGATAGGATATTTAAATTTTGCCTTTATGAACTGGGAAAATCGAGCTTGTTGCTTTTTGTGCTATAAGTTTCACATAAAAAGGCTTCAAAAAGAAAGTTAGTGGAACTTGAGATTAATAAAAAGTATGAAATATTAAAATTAATTTTAAATGGAGAAATTAATTTTAATATTTCATACTTTTTAATAAGCTGTGTCTAATATAGTTAAAAACAAGGGAAAAATAACAAAAGTATTTGAATAGTATTTTTAATTATTGTTTCACTTTCAATAATGTTAAACAATGAAAGTGGAGTTGAATAGAAAGAGTACCGGGTGAATTCCTCAAAAAAATATGAATACATGGTGCAAGAAATGACAAAAAAAAAAACATTACCGCCCTTTATAAGTTGACCACCTGTCTAAGTTGACCGCCAAAGTACTGCACCGCGAGTGGTCAACTTACGCAGGTTTCACTGTACTTAATATTTTGGAAAAACTGAAGTAAGTTACCTTTATTTTCTGGATGGCTCGAACAATCTGCCTTTAGGACAAGAAGCAGTTTAAAAGCTATACAAACTGAAATCAAAAGGAAAGAAATTGGGCCTACGACCTACAAACTAAATGACTTTTTAAGATGCTATAAAAAATGTAAGCAGTTTCAAAAATAACTTCCTTTATCAAAGTATCTTAATTAAATTTATTCTCTGTAAAGCTATTTGTGCTTAGGACAAATTTTTTTTTTTAATCCATTATAAGTGTTGTACTCTATCTATTATGCACTATTCCTGAAAAATAAGAAAAAAATTATTCTCCATAAGGCTGGGAAAGGAATTTCATATATCTAACTGCTGGTTACTGGAATGTTTTAGCCACTCCCTTGGGACTTCCAAGTTATAGAGACTTGACTAACTCATTACTTCGTCAATGCTGTAGGATAGTAATCAACAAGTGAATTGGTTACTGAATTGTTGGACAAAATTTTGTCAAATAAGGAAATTTTATGTAAGGTTACAATGACCTTCCATAGCCTCACATCGGGACACCTTTGCTTGTATGGTGCTTGTAATTATAGTTGCTCTTTGGAGATTTCTTAATGTTTTTTCTTTCAAAAAATTAGTCTAGTAACTGAAACAATTGATGTGTTTGAATAAAACCAGCAAAACCTGATAAGTTTTTATTATGTGACTGACTTTATTTCAACTATTGAAGTTGGAAAAGAAATGGAATGATAACACTTTCCCGGCCAAACAGTATACCTAGAGAGCCATGAAAAGGTTTATAAAAATGGCTCAATATTTTTTAATACTACAGGACATGAAATACAAAATGAAAAACAAGTATCAACATTATATAAAATATACACCGCCAGCTCAGTTATTCCATCCGAGGGCTGCAGTTTCATGCTTTTTAGCACTCATCAGCCCGGAATAGGAAGTAACTGAGCTGGAGGCAAAAAACTTCTTAAGAAAGCCAAACAAACTGGTAGCTAATGTAGAATTAGCATACCAGACGAGACAAGTGACTGAAAAGGGGGGGGGAGGGCAGGCGGGGCTACTGCCCCGGGGCCTCCACAACAAAGGGGCCCCCACAATAAAATCTTTACAAACTATCCTAACTTTCACGGGTCAGCAAATTTTACGTTTTTTCTCCCGTATAAATTATAATAATAATAACATAAAAAAATAAATAGCAGTAACTTCAGGATGTATTTAATATTAAAGTGCTGATCGAAAATATCGGATATATGAAGTATGAAGTGAAAAGGGGGGAGCTTGAAACGAGCACAAGCACTGAGACCGCAGGTCTATTGTACTGTCCCCGTTTAGACTACTAAAGGAGCCCAGTAACAGAAATAAATTTCAGCATTTGCCTAACCAAAATTCTAGGCAGTTCCCAGGGATCTACATAGTGGTATCCCAAGTGCTCAAATCTTTGCGCAGAGTTGAAGTCACATTCACATAGCACATGAATTGAGTTTTCATCAGCCATATGACATCCCCTACATGAAGGATTGTCGGTAACACCCATCAGATTAAGATGCCTATTTAGAGAGCAGTGTCCAGTTAGTATCCCAACAGACTTCTTGATCTCATTCCTACTCAGATTAAGCAGTTCCTTGGATCTAAGCCAATGCTGGTTCAGAGTCTTGGCCTGTCTTTGAGAGTCGGACTGAAACCACAGGCCATATGATTCATCCATAAGAAGGTTTTTTGCAGTAGTCCTTACTGCATTGCAGGGCAGGCAGAGGACAGGCTTGGGTCCCATAAATGGTGCATTGGAGCCCTGCTTAGCTAACTGATCTGCCAATTCGTTATCCACAATGTCACGGCGACCAGGAACCCAGTAAAGGAAAACCATATTACTGCCAGCTAGTCTTACCAATGCAAGCAATCTAGATAAATGAATAACTGGATAATTCGTGCAATATGAGGAATAAGTGAAACATTTTTAAATAAGATATCTTTCACTACATCTAAGAATGATGTTTGTAACAAAACTACGTGGGATTGCTCCTAGCAAACACTTGATCTCTACATAGTATAAAATGAAGTCCCCAAAAAGCGTCTGTGTGTTTAAACTCGAGAACGACCAGGAACCCAGTATTGAATATATACATATATATCAAAATATTCGGATATATATCAAAGTATCGGATATTTTCGAAAATATGATGATCCCTTTCGAACTCTGATTAGGGGCTTCCACTTCTTCGTTGCCCCGAGGCCTCTACACTTCCAAATCCGACCCTGGAGGAGGATTTTCCATCTCGAGCTCAGTTACTTCCTATTCCAGGCTGATGAGTGCTAAAAAGCACGAAACTACAGTCCTCAGATGGAATAACTGAGCTGGCGTGTATTTTATGTCATTCTGACTTAGCCCTGGCTTAGGGCAGTAACTTACTGCAAAAGTATCAACCTATTTTCACAACTGGCGGAGGTCCTCCTGCTCCATTTCAGAATAATTAGAATGCAGCTTGGTGGCACCTGGTGACTTTTGTGGGGATCAAAGACTAGAGCTTTGAGACAACCAGGTAAAGAATTCAATTTAGTTTTTGTCAATTTTTATTATATAACTTTTAACCTGTTTCTATGGGTTCTCCTAAAACCTAACTACAAACAATAACAAAAAAATTGCTTAACCCAGAAAATTGTTTTTATTGAAAGTAACTTTTTAAAACTTATTTCCATTTGAGTAAAAAAGATACCTTATTTATTTTTTTCTTATTATTTTTTTAATTACTAGGGGGCTCTGCCCCCTGCTCGCTGACGCTCACCAACCCCCGAAGATTGCTTCGCAATCTTACTTGAATTGCAAAGATTTAAATCGTCAATTAGAAAGAAACAGATTAAAAACGCATTATGAGCTAGCTCCCTTTGGAACAAAAAGCACACCTTCCCCGGGTTTCAAAATAACTTGTACCTACTTGCAGAGTAAGGGCTAAGGGGCTCCTGAGCATTGCATGACTGCAGTTTTGTACGTTTGAAAAGTCGCTTTGATATTCATGGTCTGAAGTAATATATTTTGCTCTTTATCTCAGGGCTTGAATTGAGTTGAGCCTAAGATTTTCCGTTAAAATTGAAACTCTTAAAGTTTGTGAATAAGAAAGAAGAAACATGAGAATCGAAAAGACGTAACTATGGCAACGCCAAGCAAAACATGGAATACTTTTAATGGAGATGAAATTATTCAAACTTTATCTTTAACGGCTTGTAACTTTTTTCCCCTTGGAGATAGAAACTCAGTTTTTTGACCATTGGTCAAGTTAGATCTGAAGTAAAAAATGCCACTATTTCCAGTGGTGTCGAAAAGAAAACTGTGGGACAATTCCTTCGCTTTTTACTGATAAATTTAATGAAAAAAGTAGTGCCTAAATTTTAGCTAAGCCTAAAACAGTTCAAGCTAAAAACGCAAATAACTCCTGCCGTATTTAAGTTAGAGTGTTGAAACAAATTGCGTAGAACGCTGAAAATTCTACCCTTTCTATTGATGTCTAATATTAATATGTGCAAGTAATGTTTCAACCCTTTAATAGGCAATTTATGCGAAATTTGAGCTTAAAAAATTAAGTACAAAAAAACTAGTTCAAATTTTAAAAAATAAAACCCCAGGTGCATTTCCCCGGGGCACGAAGTAATTTTGTACAAAATTTCAAGGCTGTAGATGCTATGGAACGTCCTGGGCGCACGTCTGCCACAAACTTCCTTCCAGAATTTCTTTGAAACCTTACTTTTATTTACTAAAAAGAAATAGTCACTCTCTTCGTCTGTTCAAATCTTTTTTACAAACGAGCTTATTTTAAAATTTTATATCAAAATTCCACTGATTAAAAGAGTACAGTAGTCTTGAAACTCCCAAGTCTTGGAAGTTCCGCTGGGTAAAAAAATGTCAAGTATTCTCTGCTTGCTCTCAAGAATGCAGTTCTTTTCTTTTCTTCCACTCGAATTTCACTGTCGTTTTTAGTCACCCACCCTTCCACCACTCTTTGTAATCTTATCGGATATTCAAAGGCAACCCCTTTTAGTGATGTGCCGGATCGTTGAAAAAGTAGATCCGTGTCAAGATCCGCGGTTACGAATCTTAAAATGTTTTTGCCTAATTCAACTATCCAAGTGTAAATTTTATTACGGAAGGTATTCCCGTCACTATAATAACACTGTTTCTTCGAAAAATGTCATCTACGGCGAAAATATAATAAAGACTATGATTTACTCTTTGAAGAAATCTCCGTTAAAATTGATGGAGAGTTGGAAAGAACGGGTCAGCGCAGCATTAATGCTTAGATAGAATGTAAAAAATTATTTCTAGCTTGCTCGGTAGATGTAGGATACAGGAGCAAGAGTGTAAAGCTGCTACTGGATAGGCTAGAAATAATTTTTCGCATTTTACTTCAGCATAAATGCAGCACTGACCCATTCCACCCAACTTACTCCGACCGACAAAATAACAGAGCCGGGAACACCTTTACAAACAGTAAATCGAGACTTTTGTCTCACCTTTTTTGAAGGATGCCGGGAAAAACCAAAATGAAGAAAAACAGAAACCCCATATCAATAAAAAAAAACTAATATTAAACTAAAAATTATAAAAAAAAAAAAAAAAGAAACATGTCTCAGAGGGCCGTTGGCTTCTGAAATGATACCTTATAATTTAAGTAGGGAATAAAACCTAATTTAAACGGAATTTAAGAGTCTTTTATTCAAATATTTAAAAATTTTTAGAATAGAAAAGATCCGTTTAAGATCCCTCAAAAAAGTAACGGATACGGATACAGATCTTTATTTTTCCTCGGATATCCGCGGGTATGGATACGGATATCCGGAACATCACTAACCCCTTTTCCCCAAAATCAGT
>NW_026558247.1:0-19475 GCF_026930045.1 Uloborus diversus
AAGGGTACGTAAGCTTACACGCGCTAGCCCGCACAAAGGTACGTACGCTTACACGCGCTTGCCAGCTAGCACGCACAAGGGTACGTACGTTTAATCGCGCTAGCGCAGTAGCACGCACGAGGGTATGTAAGCTAACCCGCGCTAGCCAGCTAGCACGCACAAGGGTACGTACGCTTACATGCGCTAGCCAGCTAGCACGCACAACTGTACGTACGCTTACACGCGCTAGCCAGCTAGCACGCACAAGGGTACGTACGCTTACACGCGCTAGCGCAGTAGCACGCACAAGAATACGTACGCTTACACGCGCTAGCGCAGTAGCATGCACAAGGGTACGTACGCTTACAAGCGGTAGCCAGCTATCACTCACAAGGGTACGTACGCTTACACACGCTACCGCAGTAGTACGCACAAAGGTACGTACGCTTACACGCGCTAGCCAGCTAGCACGCACAAGGGTACGTACGCTTACACGCGCTAGCGCAGTATCCCGCACAAAGGTACGTACGCTTACACGCGCTAGCCAGGGTACCCTTGGCTAGCGAGGGTACAGCCATCACTCACAAGGGTACGTATGCTTACACGCGCTAGCGCAGTAGCACGCACAAAGGTACGTACGCTTACACGCGCTAGCAGCGAGCACGCACAAGGGTACGTACGCTTACACGCGCTAGCCCGCACTAAGGTACGTACGCTTACGCGCGCTAGCCAGCTAGCACGCACAAGGGTACGCATGCTTACACGCGCTAGCGCAGTAGCACGCATAAAGGTACGTACGCTTGTACGCGCTAGTCCGCACAAGGGTACGTACGCTTACACGCACTAGCCAGCTAGCATGCACAAGGGTACGTACGTTTACTAGCGCTAGCGCAGTAGCACGCACAAGGGTACATACGCTTACCCGCGCTAGCCAGCTAGCACCCACAAGGGTACGTACGCTTACACGCGCTAGCGCAGTAGCACGCACAAGAATACGTACGCTTACACGCGCTAGCGCAGTAGCACGCACAAGGGTACGTACGCTTACAAGCGGTAGCCAGCTATCACTCACAAGGGTACGTACGCTTACACGCGCTAGTGCAGTAGTACGCACAAAGGTACGTACGCTTACACGTGCTAGCCAGCTAGCACGCACAAGGGTACGTATGCTTACACGCGAAAGCGCAGTAGCACGCACAAGGGTACGTACGCTTACACGCGCTAGCGCAGTAGCACGCACAAAGGTACGTACGCTTACACGCGCTCGCCAGCTAGCACGCACAAGGGTACGTACGCTTACACGCGCTAGCACAGTAGCACGCACAAAGGTACGTACGCTTACACGCGCTCGCCAGCTAGCTCGCACAAGGGTACGTACGCTTACACGCGCTAGCGCAGTAGCACGCACAAGGGTACGTACGCTTACACGCGCTAGCCCGCACAAAGGTACGTACGCTTACGCGCGCTAGCCAGCTAGCTCGCACAAGGGTACGTACGCTTACACGCGCTAGCGCAGTAGCACGCACAAAGGTACGTACGCTTACACGCGCTAGCAGCTAGCACGCACAAGGGTACGTACGCTTACACGCGCTAGCGCAGTAGCACGCACAAGGGTACGTACGCTTACACGCGCTAGCCCGCACAAAGGTACGTACGCTTACGCGCGCTAGCCAGCTAGCACGCACAAGGGTACGTACGCTTACACGCGCTAGCGCAGTAGCTCGCATAAAGGTACGTACGCTTGTACGCGCTAGTCCGCACAAAGGTACGTACGCTTACACGCGCTATCCAGCTAGCACGCATAAGGGTACGTACGCTTACACGCGCTAGCGCAGTAACACGCATAAAGGTACGTACGCTTAAACGCGCTAGTCCGCACAGAGGTACGTACGCTTACACGCGCTAGCCAGCTAGCACGCACAAGGGTACGTACGCTTACACGCGCTAGCGCAGTAGTACGCACAAGGGTACGTACGCTTACACGCGCTAGCCAGCTAGCACGCACAAGGGTACGTACGCTTACACGCGCTAGCCCGCACAAGGGTACGTACTCTTACTTGCGCTAGCCCGCACAAGGGTACGTACGCTTACACGCGTTAGCCCGCACAAAGTTACGTACGCTTACACGCGCTAGCCAGCTAGCACGCAAAAGGGTACGTACTCTTACACGCGCTAGCGCAGTAGCACGCACAAAGGCACGTACGCTTACACGCGCTCGCCAGCTAGCACGCAAAAGGGTACGTACGCTTACACGCGCTAGCGCAGTAGCACGCACAAGGTTACGTGCGCTTACAGGTGCTAGCGCAGAAGTACGCACAAGGGTACGTACGCTTACACGCGCTAGCGCAGTAGCACGCACAATGGTACGTACGCTTACACGCGCTAGCCCGCACAAAGGTGCGTACGCTTACACGCGCTAGCCAGCTAGCACGCACAAGGGTACGTACGCTTACACGCGCTAGCGCAGTTGCACGCACAAGGGTACGTACGCTTACACGCGCTAGCGCAGTAGCACGCACAAGGGTACGTAAGCTTACACGCGCTAGCCCGCACAAAGGTACGTACGCTTACACGCGCTTGCCAGCTAGCACGCACAAGGGTACGTACGTTTACTCGCGCTAGCGCAGTAGCACGCACGAGGGTATGTAAGCTAACCCGCGCTAGCCAGCTAGCACGCACAAGGGTACGTACGCTTACATGCGCTAGCCAGCTAGCACGCACAACTGTACGTACGCTTACACGCGCTAGCCAGCTAGCACGCACAAGGGTACGTACGCTTACACGCGCTAGCGCAGTAGCACGCACAAGAATACGTACGCTTACACGCGCTAGCGCAGTAGCACGCACAAGGGTACGTAAGCTTACACGCGATAGCGCAGTAGCACGCACAAGGGTACGTACGCTTACACGCGCTAGCGCAGTATCCCGCACAAAGGTACGTACGCTTACACGCGCTAGCCAGGGTACCCTTGGCTAGCGAGGGTACAGCCATCACTCACAAGGGTACGTATGCTTACACGCGCTAGCGCAGTAGCACGCACAAAGGTACGTACGCTTACACGCGCTAGCAGCGAGCACGCACAAGGGTACGTACGCTTACACGCGCTAGCCCGCACTAAGGTACGTACGCTTACGCGCGCTAGCCAGCTAGCACGCACAAGGGTACGCATGCTTACACGCGCTAGAGCAGTAGCACGCATAAAGGTACGTACGCTTGTACGCGCTAGTCCGCACAAGGGTACGTACGCTTACACGCACTAGCCAGCTAGCATGCACAAGGGTACGTACGTTTACTCGCGCTAGCGCAGTAGCACGCACGAGGGTATGTAAGCTAACCCGCGCTAGCCAGCTAGCACGCACAAGGGTACGTACGCTTACATGCGCTAGCCAGCTAGCACGCACAACTGTACGTACGCTTACACGCGCTAGCCAGCTAGCACGCACAAGGGTACGTACGCTTACACGCGCTAGCGCAGTAGCACGCACAAGAATACGTACGCTTACACGCGCTAGCGCAGTAGCACGCACAAGGGTACGTTAGCTTACACGCGATAGCGCAGTAGCACGCACAAGGGTACGTACGCTTACACGCGCTAGCGCAGTATCCCGCACAAAGGTACGTACGCTTACACGCGCTAGCCAGGGTACCCTTGGCTAGCGAGGGTACAGCCATCACTCACAAGGGTACGTATGCTTACACGCGCTAGCGCAGTAGCACGCACAAAGGTACGTACGCTTACACGCGCTAGCAGCGAGCACGCACAAGGGTACGTACGCTTACACGCGCTAGCCCGCACTAAGGTACGTACGCTTACGCGCGCTAGCCAGCTAGCACGCACAAGGGTACGCATGCTTACACGCGCTAGCGCAGTAGCACGCATAAAGGTACGTACGCTTGTACGCGCTAGTCCGCACAAGGGTACGTACGCTTACACGCACTAGCCAGCTAGCACCCACAAGGGTACGTACGCTTACACGCGCTAGCCAGCTAGCACGCACAAGGGTACGTACTCTTACACGCGCTAGCGCAGTAGCACGCACAAGAATACGTACGCTTACACGCGCTAGCGCAGTAGCACGCACAAGGGTACGTACGTTTACTAGCGCTAGCGCAGTAGCACGCACAAGGGTACATACGCTTACCCGCGCTAGCCAGCTAGCACCCACAAGGGTACGTACGCTTACACGCGCTAGCCAGCTAGCACGCACAAGGGTACGTACTCTTACACGCGCTAGCGCAGTAGCACGCACAAGAATACGTACGCTTACACGCGCTAGCGCAGTAGCACGCACAAGGGTACGTACGCTTACAAGCGGTAGCCAGCTATCACTCACAAGGGTACGTACGCTTACACGCGCTAGTGCAGTAGTACGCACAAAGGTACGTACGCTTACACGCGCTAGCCAGCTAGCACGCACAAGGGTACGTATGCTTACACGCGCTAGCGCAGTAGCACGCACAAGGGTACGTACGCTTACACGCGCTCGCCAGCTATCACGCACAAGGGTACGTACACTTACACAAGTTAGCGCAGTAGCACGCACAAAAGTACGTACGCTTACACGCGCTAGCCCGCACAAAGGTATTTACGCTTACACGCGCTAGCCAGGGTACCCTTGGCTAGCGAGGGTACAGCCATCACTCACAAGGGTACGTATGCTTACACGCGCTATCACAGTAGCACGCACAAAGGTACGTACGCTTACACGCGCTCGCCAGCTAGCACGCACAAGGGTAAGGACGCTTACACGCGCTAGCGCAGTAGCACGCACAAAGGTACGTACGCTTACACGCGCTAGCAGCGAGCACGCACAAGGGTACGTACGCTTACACGCGCTAGCGCAGTAGCACGCACAAGGGTACGTACGCTTACACGCGCTAGCCCGCACAAAGGTACGTACGCTTACGCGCGCTAGCCAGCTAGCACGCACAAGGGTACGCACGCTTACACGCGCTAGCGCAGTAGCACGCATAAAGGTACGTACGCTTGTACGCGCTAGTCCGCACAAAGGTACGTACGCTTACACGCACTATCCAGCTAGCACGCATAAGGGTAGTACGCTTACATGCGCTAGCGCAGTAGTACGCACAAGGGTACGTACGCTTACACGCGCTAGCCAGCTGATACGCACAAGGGTACGTATGCTTACACGCGCTAGCCCGCACAAGGGTACGTACGCTTACACGCGTTAGCCCGCACAAGGGTACGTACGCTTACACGCGCTAGCCCGCACAAGGGTACGTACGCTTACACGCGCTAGCGCAGTAGCACGCATAAAGGTACGTACGCTTACACGCGCTAGTCCGCACAAAGGTACGTACGCTTACACGCGCTAGTCCGCACAAAAGTACGTACGCTTACACGCGCTAGCGCAGTAGTACGGACAAGGGTACGTACACTTACACGCGCTAGCCAGCTAGCATGCACAAGGGTACGTACGCTTACGTGCGCTAGCGCAGTAGCACGCACAAGGGTACGTACGCTTACACGCGGTAGCCAGCTATCACTCACAAGGGTACGTACGCTTACACGCGCTAGCGCAGTAGCACGCAAAAAGGTACGTACGCTTACACGCGCTAGCCAGCTAGCACGCACAAGGGTACGTACGCTTACACGCGCTAGCGCAGTAGCACGCACAATGGTACGTACGCTTACACGCGGTAGCCCGCACAAAGGTGCGTACGCTTACACGCGCTAGCCAGCTAGCACGCACAAGGGTACGTACGCTTACACGCGCTAGCGCAGTTGCACGCACAAGGGTACGTATGCTTACACGCGCTAGAGCAGTAGCACGCACAAGGGTACGTACGCTTACACGCGCTCGCCAGCTAGCACGCACAAGGGTACGTTCGCTTGCACGCGCTAGCGCAGTAGCACGCACAAGGGTACGTAAGCTTACACGCGCTAGCCCGCACAAAGGTACGTACGCTTACACGCGCTTGCCAGCTAGCACGCACAAGGGTACGTACGTTTACTCGCGCTAGCGCAGTAGCACGCACGAGGGTATGTAAGCTAACCCGCGCTAGCCAGCTAGCACGCACAAGGGTACGTACGCTTACATGCGCTAGCCAGCTAGCACGCACAACTGTACGTACGCTTACACGCGCTAGCCAGCTAGCACGCACAAGGGTACGTACGCTTACACGCGCTAGCGCAGTAGCACGCACAAGAATACGTACGCTTACACGCGCTATCGCAGTAGCATGCACAAGGGTACGTACGCTTACAAGCGGTAGCCAGCTATCACTCACAAGGGTACGTACGCTTACACACGCTACCGCAGTAGTACGCACAAAGGTACGTACGCTTACACGCGCTAGCCAGCTAGCACGCACAAGGGTACGTAAGCTTACACGCGATAGCGCAGTAGCACGCACAAGGGTACGTACGCTTACACGCGCTAGCGCAGTATCCCGCACAAAGGTACGTACGCTTACACGCGCTAGCCAGGGTACCCTTGGCTAGCGAGGGTACAGCCATCACTCACAAGGGTACGTATGCTTACACGCGCTAGCGCAGTAGCACGCACAAAGGTACGTACGCTTACACGCGCTAGCAGCGAGCACGCACAAGGGTACGTACGCTTACACGCGCTAGCCCGCACTAAGGTACGTACGCTTACGCGCGCTAGCCAGCTAGCACGCACAAGGGTACGCATGCTTACACGCGCTAGCGCAGTAGCACGCACAATGGTACGTACGCTTACACGCGCTAGCCCGCACAAAGGTGCGTACGCTTACATGCGCTAGCCAGCTAGCACGCACAAGGGTACGTACGCTTACACGCGCTAGCGCAGTTGCACGCACAAGGGTACGTACGCTTACACGCGCTAGCGCAGTAGCACGCACAAGGGTACGTAAGCTTACACGCGCTAGTCCGCACAAGGGTACGTACGCTTACACGCACTAGCCAGCTAGCATGCACAAGGGTACGTACGTTTACTAGCGCTAGCGCAGTAGCACGCACAAGGGTACATACGCTTACCCGCGCTAGCCAGCTAGCATCCACAAGGGTACGTACGCTTACACGCGCTAGTCAGCTAGCACGCACAAGGGTACGTACGCTTACACGCGCTAGCGCAGTAGCACGCACAAGGGTACGTACGCTTACACGCGCTAGCGCAGTAGCACGCACAAAGGTACGTACGCTTACACGCGCTAGCCAGCTAGCACGCACAACGGTAAGTATGCTTACACGCGCTAGCGCAGTAGCACGCACAAGGGTACGTACGCTTACACGCGCTCGCCAGCTATCACGCACAAGGGTACGTACACCTACACGCGCTAGCGCAGTAGCACGCACAAAGGTACGTACGCTTACACGCGCTAGCCCGCACAAAGGTACGTACGCTTACACGCGCTAGCCAGGGTACCCTTGGCTAGCGAGGGTACAGCCATCACTCACAAGGGTACGTATGCTTACACGCGCTATCACAGTAGCACGCACAAAGGTACGTACGCTTACACGCGCTCGCCAGCTAGCACGCACAAGGGTAAGTACGCTTACACGCGCTAGCGCAGTAGCACGCACAAAGGTACGTACGCTTACACGCTCTAGCAGCGAGCACGCACAAGGGTACGTACGCTTACACGCGCTAGCGCAGTAGCACGCACAAGGGTACGTACGCTTACACGCGCTAGCCCGCACAAAGGTACGTACGCTTACGCGCGCTAGCCAGCTAGCACGCACAAGGGTACGCACGCTTACACGCGCTAGCGCAGTAGCACGCATAAAGGTACGTACGCTTGTACGCGCTAGTCCGCACAAAGGTACGTACGCTTACACGCGCTATCCAGCTAGCACGCACAAGGGTACGTACGCTTACACGCGCTAGCGCAGTAGTACGCACAAGGGTACGTACGCTTACACGCGCTAGCCAGCTAGCACGCACAAGGGTACGTACGCTTACACGCGCTAGCCCGCACAAGGGTACGTACGCTTACACGCGCTAGCCCGCACAAAGGTACGTACGCTTACACGCGCTAGCCAGCTATCACGCACAAGGGTACGTATGCTTACACGCGCTAGCGCAGTAGCACGCACAAAGGTACGTACGGTTACACGCACTAGCCAGCTAGCACGCAAAAGGTTACGTACGCTTACACGAGCTAGCGCAGTAGCACGCACAAGGGTACGTACGCTTACACGCGCTAGCTCACACAAAGGTACGTACGCTTACACGCGCTAGCCAGCTAGCACGCACAAGGGTACGTACGCTTACAGGCGCTAGCGCAGTAGCACGTACAAGGGTACGTACGCTTACACGCGCTAGCGCAGTAGCACGCACAAGGGTACGTAAGCTTACACGCGCTAGCCCGCACAAAGGTACGTACGCTTACACGCGCTAGCCAGCTATCACGCACAAGGGTACGTACGCTTACACGCGCTAGCCAGCTATCACGCACAAGTGTACGTACGCTTACACGCGCTAGCGCAGTAGCACGCACAAAGGTACGTACGCTTACACGCGCTAGCCAGCTAGCACGCACAAGGGTACGTACTCTTACACGCGCTAGCGCAGTAGCACGCACAAGGGTACGTACGCTTACACGCGCTAGCCCGCACAAAGGTACGTACGCATACACGCGATAGCCAGCTAGCACGCACAAGGGTACGTACGCTTACACGCGCTTGCCAGCTAGCACGCACAAGGGTACGTACGTTTACTCGCGCTAGCTCAGTAGCACGCACGAGGGTATGTAAGCTAACCCGCGCTAGCCAGCTAGCACGCACAAGGGTACGTACGCTTACATGCGCTAGCCAGCTAGCACGCACAACTGTACGTACGCTTACACGCGCTAGCCAGCTAGCACGCACAAGGGTACGTACGCTTACACGCGCTAGCGCAGTAGCACGCACAAGAATACGTACGCTTACACGCGCTAGCGCAGTAGCATGCACAAGGGTACGTACGCTTACAAGCGGTAGCCAGCTATCACTCACAAGGGTACGTACGCTTACACACGCTACCGCAGTAGTACGCACAAAGGTACGTACGCTTACACGCGCTAGCCAGCTAGCACGCACAAGGGTACGTAAGCTTACACGCGATAGCGCAGTAGCACGCACAAGGGTACGTACGCTTACACGCGCTAGCGCAGTATCCCGCACAAAGGTACGTACGCTTACACGCGCTAGCCAGGTTACCCTTGGCTAGCGAGGGTACAGCCATCACTCACAAGGGTACGTATTCTTACACGCGCTAGCGCAGTAGCACGCACAAAGGTACGTACGCTTACACGCGCTAGCAGCGAGCACGCACAAGGGTACGTACGCTTACACGCGCTAGCCCGCACTAAGGTACGTACGCTTACGCGCGCTAGCCAGCTAGCACGCACAAGGGTACGCATGCTTACACGCGCTAGCGCAGTAGCGCGCATAAAGGTACGTACGCTTGTACGCGCTAGTCCGCACAAGGGTACGTACGCTTACACGCACTAGCCAGCTAGCATGCACAAGGGTACGTACGTTAACTAGCGCTAGCGCAGTAGCACGCACAAGGGTACATACGCTTACCCGCGCTAGCCAGCTAGCACCCACAAGGGTACGTACGCTTACACGCGCTAGCCAGCTAGCACGCACAAGGGTACGTACGCTTACACGCGCTAGCGCAGTAGCACGCACAAGAATACGTACGCTTACACGCGCTAGCGCAGTAGCACGCACAAGGGTACGTACGCTTACAAGCGGTAGCCAGCTATCACTCACAAGGGTACGTACGCTTACACGCGCTAGTGCAGTAGTACGCACAAAGGTACGTACGCTTACACGCGCTCGCCAGTCATCACGCACAAGGGTACGTACGCTTACACGCGCTAGCGCAGTTGCACGCACAAAGGTACGTACGCTTACACGCGCTAGCCCGCACAAAGGTACGTACGCTTGTACGCGCTAGTCCGCACGAAGGTACGTACGCTTACACGCGCTCGCCAGCTAGCACGCACAAGGGTAAGTACGCTTACACGCGCTAGCGCAGTAGCACGCACAAGGGTACGTACGCTTACACGCGCTAGCCCGCACAAAGGTACGTACGCTTACGCGCACTAGCCAGCTAGCACGCACAAGGGTACGCACGCTTACACGCGCTAGCGCAGTAGCACGCATAAAGGTACGTACGCTTGTACGCGCTAGTCCGCACAAAGGTACGTACGCTTGTACGCGCTAGTCCGCACAAAGGTACGTACGCTTACACGCACTATCCAGCTAGCACGCATAAGGGTAGTACGCTTACATGCGCTAGCGCAGTAGTACGCACAAGGGTACGTACGCTTACACGCGCTAGCCAGCTGATACGCACAAGGGTACGTATGCTTACACGCGCTAGCCCGCACAAGGGTACGTACGCTTACACGCGCTAGCCCGCACAAGGGTACGTACGCTTACACGCGCTAGCGCAGTAGCACGCATAAAGGTACGTACGCTTACACGCGCTAGTCCGCACAAAGGTACGTACGCTTACACGCGCTAGTCCGCACAAAAGTACGTACGCTTACACGCGCTAGCGCAGTAGCACGCACAAGGGTACGTACGCTTACACGCGGTAGCCAGCTATCACTCACAAGGGTACGTACGCTTACACGCGCTAGCGCAGTAGCACGCAAAAAGGTACGTACGCTTACACGCGCTAGCCAGCTAGCACGCACAAGGGTACGTATGCTTACACGCGCTAGCGCAGTAGCACGCACAAGGGTACGTACGCTTACACGCGCTCGCCAGCTAGCACGCACAAGGGTACGTACGCTTACACGCGCTAGCACAGTAGCACGCACAAAGGTACGTACGCTTACACGCGCTCGCCAGCTAGCCCGCACAAGGGTACGTACGCTTACACGCGCTAGCGCAGTAGCACGCACAAAGGTACGTACGCTTACACGCGCTAGCGCAGTAGCACGCACAAGGGTACGTACGCTTACATGCGCTAGCCCGCACAAAGTTACGTACGCTTACGCGCGCTAGCCAGCTAGCACGCACAAGGGTACGTACGCTTACACGCGCTAGCGCAGTAGCTCGCATAAAGGTACGTACGCTTGTACGCGCTAGTCCGCACAAAGGTACGTACGCTTACACGCGCTATCCAGCTAGCACGCATAAGGGTACGTACGCTTACACGCGCTAGCGCAGTAACACGCATAAAGGTACGTACGCTTACACGCGCTAGTCCGCACAGAGGTACGTACGCTTACATGCGCTAGCCAGCTAGCACGCACAAGGGTACGTACGCTTACACGCGCTAGCGCAGTAGTACGCACAAGGGTACGTACGCTTACACGCGCTAGCCAGCTAGCACGCACAAGGGTACGTACGCTTACACGCGCTAGCCCGCACAAGGGTACGTACTCTTACTTGCGCTAGCCCGCACAAGGGTACGTACGCATACACGCGTTAGCCCGCACAAAGTTACGTACGCTTACACGCGCTAGCCAGCTAGCACGCAAAAGGGTACGTACTCTTACACGCGCTAGCGCAGTAGCACGCACAAAGGCACGTACGCTTACACGCGCTCGCCAGCTAGCACGCAAAAGGGTACGTACGCTTACACGCGCTAGCGCAAT
This sequence comes from Uloborus diversus, assembly GCF_026930045.1. Lineage (NCBI taxonomy): Eukaryota > Metazoa > Arthropoda > Arachnida > Araneae > Uloboridae > Uloborus > Uloborus diversus. The sequence goes on from NW_026558247.1 coordinate 11,534, forward strand.
AGCACGCACGAGGTTACGTACGCTTACAGGTGCTAGCGCAGAAGCACGCACAAGGGTACGTACGCATACACGCGTTAGCCCGCACAAAGTTACGTACGCTTACACGCGCTAGCCAGCTAGCACGCAAAAGGGTACGTACTCTTACACGCGCTAGCGCAGTAGCACGCACAAAGGCACGTACGCTTACACGCGCTCGCCAGCTAGCACGCAAAAGGGTACGTACGCTTACACGCGCTAGCGCAATAGCACGCACGAGGTTACGTACGCTTACAGGTGCTAGCGCAGAAGCACGCACAAGGGTACGTACGCTTACACGCGCTAGCGCAGTAGCACGCACAATGGTACGTACGCTTACACGCGCTAGCCCGCACAAAGGTGCGTACGCTTACACGCGCTAGCCAGCTAGCACGCACAAGGGTACGTACGCTTACACGCGCTAGCGCAGTTGCACGCACAAGGGTACGTACGCTTACACGCGCTAGCGCAGTAGCACGCACAAGGGTACGTAAGCTTACACGCGCTAGCCCGCACAAAGGTACGTACGCTTACACGCGCTTGCCAGCTAGCACGCACAAGGGTACGTACGTTTAATCGCGCTAGCGCAGTAGCACGCACGAGGGTATGTAAGCTAACCCGCGCTAGCCAGCTAGCACGCACAAGGGTACGTACGCTTACATGCGCTAGCCAGCTAGCACGCACAACTGTACGTACGCTTACACGCGCTAGCCAGCTAGCACGCACAAGGGTACGTACGCTTACACGCGCTAGCGCAGTAGCACGCACAAGAATACGTACGCTTACACGCGCTAGCGCAGTAGCACGCACAAGGGTACGTACGCTTACACGCGCTAGCGCAGTAGCACGCACAAGAATACGTACGCTTACACGCGCTAGCGCAGTAGCATGCACAAGGGTACGTACGCTTACAAGCGGTAGCCAGCTATCACTCACAAGGGTACGTACGCTTACACACGCTACCGCAGTAGTACGCACAAAGGTACGTACGCTTACACGCGCTAGCCAGCTAGCACGCACAAGGGTACGTACGCTTACACGCGCTAGCGCAGTATCCCGCACAAAGGTACGTACGCTTACACGCGCTAGCCAGGGTACCCTTGGCTAGCGAGGGTACAGCCATCACTCACAAGGGTACGTATGCTTACACGCGCTAGCGCAGTAGCACGCACAAAGGTACGTACGCTTACACGCGCTAGCAGCGAGCACGCACAAGGGTACGTACGCTTACACGCGCTAGCCCGCACTAAGGTACGTACGCTTACGCGCGCTAGCCAGCTAGCACGCACAAGGGTACGCATGCTTACACGCGCTAGCGCAGTAGCACGCATAAAGGTACGTACGCTTGTACGCGCTAGTCCGCACAAGGGTACGTACGCTTACACGCACTAGCCAGCTAGCATGCACAAGGGTACGTACGTTTACTAGCGCTAGCGCAGTAGCACGCACAAGGGTACATACGCTTACCCGCGCTAGCCAGCTAGCACCCACAAGGGTACGTACGCTTACACGCGCTAGCCAGCTAGCACGCACAAGGGTACGTACGCTTACACGCGCTAGCGCAGTAGCACGCACAAGAATACGTACGCTTACACGCGCTAGCGCAGTAGCACGCACAAGGGTACGTACGCTTACAAGCGGTAGCCAGCTATCACTCACAAGGGTACGTACGCTTACACGCGCTAGTGCAGTAGTACGCACAAAGGTACGTACGCTTACACGCGCTAGCCAGCTAGCACGCACAAGGGTACGTATGCTTACACGCGAAAGCGCAGTAGCACGCACAAGGGTACGTACGCTTACACGCGCTAGCGCAGTAGCACGCACAAAGGTACGTACGCTTACACGCGCTCGCCAGCTAGCACGCACAAGGGTACGTACGCTTACACGCGCTAGCACAGTAGCACGCACAAAGGTACGTACGCTTACACGCGCTCGCCAGCTAGCTCGCACAAGGGTACGTACGCTTACACGCGCTAGCGCAGTAGCACGCACAAGGGTACGTACGCTTACACGCGCTAGCCCGCACAAAGGTACGTACGCTTACGCGCGCTAGCCAGCTAGCTCGCACAAGGGTACGTACGCTTACACGCGCTAGCGCAGTAGCACGCACAAAGGTACGTACGCTTACACGCGCTAGCAGCTAGCACGCACAAGGGTACGTACGCTTACACGCGCTAGCGCAGTAGCACGCACAAGGGTACGTACGCTTACACGCGCTAGCCCGCACAAAGGTACGTACGCTTACGCGCGCTAGCCAGCTAGCACGCACAAGGGTACGTACGCTTACACGCGCTAGCGCAGTAGCTCGCATAAAGGTACGTACGCTTGTACGCGCTAGTCCGCACAAAGGTACGTACGCTTACACGCGCTATCCAGCTAGCACGCATAAGGGTACGTACGCTTACACGCGCTAGCGCAGTAACACGCATAAAGGTACGTACGCTTACACGCGCTAGTCCGCACAGAGGTACGTACGCTTACACGCGCTAGCCAGCTAGCACGCACAAGGGTACGTACGCTTACACGCGCTAGCGCAGTAGTACGCACAAGGGTACGTACGCTTACACGCGCTAGCCAGCTAGCACGCACAAGGGTACGTACGCTTACACGCGCTAGCCCGCACAAGGGTACGTACTCTTACTTGCGCTAGCCCGCACAAGGGTACGTACGCTTACACGCGTTAGCCCGCACAAAGTTACGTACGCTTACACGCGCTAGCCAGCTAGCACGCAAAAGGGTACGTACTCTTACACGCGCTAGCGCAGTAGCACGCACAAAGGCACGTACGCTTACACGCGCTCGCCAGCTAGCACGCAAAAGGGTACGTACGCTTACACGCGCTAGCGCAGTAGCACGCACAAGGTTACGTGCGCTTACAGGTGCTAGCGCAGAAGTACGCACAAGGGTACGTACGCTTACACGCGCTAGCGCAGTAGCACGCACAATGGTACGTACGCTTACACGCGCTAGCCCGCACAAAGGTGCGTACGCTTACACGCGCTAGCCAGCTAGCACGCACAAGGGTACGTACGCTTACACGCGCTAGCGCAGTTGCACGCACAAGGGTACGTACGCTTACACGCGCTAGCGCAGTAGCACGCACAAGGGTACGTAAGCTTACACGCGCTAGCCCGCACAAAGGTACGTACGCTTACACGCGCTTGCCAGCTAGCACGCACAAGGGTACGTACGTTTACTCGCGCTAGCGCAGTAGCACGCACGAGGGTATGTAAGCTAACCCGCGCTAGCCAGCTAGCACGCACAAGGGTACGTACGCTTACATGCGCTAGCCAGCTAGCACGCACAACTGTACGTACGCTTACACGCGCTAGCCAGCTAGCACGCACAAGGGTACGTACGCTTACACGCGCTAGCGCAGTAGCACGCACAAGAATACGTACGCTTACACGCGCTAGCGCAGTAGCACGCACAAGGGTACGTAAGCTTACACGCGATAGCGCAGTAGCACGCACAAGGGTACGTACGCTTACACGCGCTAGCGCAGTATCCCGCACAAAGGTACGTACGCTTACACGCGCTAGCCAGGGTACCCTTGGCTAGCGAGGGTACAGCCATCACTCACAAGGGTACGTATGCTTACACGCGCTAGCGCAGTAGCACGCACAAAGGTACGTACGCTTACACGCGCTAGCAGCGAGCACGCACAAGGGTACGTACGCTTACACGCGCTAGCCCGCACTAAGGTACGTACGCTTACGCGCGCTAGCCAGCTAGCACGCACAAGGGTACGCATGCTTACACGCGCTAGAGCAGTAGCACGCATAAAGGTACGTACGCTTGTACGCGCTAGTCCGCACAAGGGTACGTACGCTTACACGCACTAGCCAGCTAGCATGCACAAGGGTACGTACGTTTACTCGCGCTAGCGCAGTAGCACGCACGAGGGTATGTAAGCTAACCCGCGCTAGCCAGCTAGCACGCACAAGGGTACGTACGCTTACATGCGCTAGCCAGCTAGCACGCACAACTGTACGTACGCTTACACGCGCTAGCCAGCTAGCACGCACAAGGGTACGTACGCTTACACGCGCTAGCGCAGTAGCACGCACAAGAATACGTACGCTTACACGCGCTAGCGCAGTAGCACGCACAAGGGTACGTTAGCTTACACGCGATAGCGCAGTAGCACGCACAAGGGTACGTACGCTTACACGCGCTAGCGCAGTATCCCGCACAAAGGTACGTACGCTTACACGCGCTAGCCAGGGTACCCTTGGCTAGCGAGGGTACAGCCATCACTCACAAGGGTACGTATGCTTACACGCGCTAGCGCAGTAGCACGCACAAAGGTACGTACGCTTACACGCGCTAGCAGCGAGCACGCACAAGGGTACGTACGCTTACACGCGCTAGCCCGCACTAAGGTACGTACGCTTACGCGCGCTAGCCAGCTAGCACGCACAAGGGTACGCATGCTTACACGCGCTAGCGCAGTAGCACGCATAAAGGTACGTACGCTTGTACGCGCTAGTCCGCACAAGGGTACGTACGCTTACACGCGCTAGCCAGCTAGCACGCACAAGGGTACGTACTCTTACACGCGCTAGCGCAGTAGCACGCACAAGAATACGTACGCTTACACGCGCTAGCGCAGTAGCACGCACAAGGGTACGTACGTTTACTAGCGCTAGCGCAGTAGCACGCACAAGGGTACATACGCTTACCCGCGCTAGCCAGCTAGCACCCACAAGGGTACGTACGCTTACACGCGCTAGCCAGCTAGCACGCACAAGGGTACGTACTCTTACACGCGCTAGCGCAGTAGCACGCACAAGAATACGTACGCTTACACGCGCTAGCGCAGTAGCACGCACAAGGGTACGTACGCTTACAAGCGGTAGCCAGCTATCACTCACAAGGGTACGTACGCTTACACGCGCTAGTGCAGTAGTACGCACAAAGGTACGTACGCTTACACGCGCTAGCCAGCTAGCACGCACAAGGGTACGTATGCTTACACGCGCTAGCGCAGTAGCACGCACAAGGGTACGTACGCTTACACGCGCTCGCCAGCTATCACGCACAAGGGTACGTACACTTACACAAGTTAGCGCAGTAGCACGCACAAAGGTACGTACGCTTACACGCGCTAGCCCGCACAAAGGTATTTACGCTTACACGCGCTAGCCAGGGTACCCTTGGCTAGCGAGGGTACAGCCATCACTCACAAGGGTACGTATGCTTACACGCGCTATCACAGTAGCACGCACAAAGGTACGTACGCTTACACGCGCTCGCCAGCTAGCACGCACAAGGGTAAGGACGCTTACACGCGCTAGCGCAGTAGCACGCATAAAGGTACGTACGCTTACACGCGCTAGCAGCGAGCACGCACAAGGGTACGTACGCTTACACGCGCTAGCGCAGTAGCACGCACAAGGGTACGTACGCTTACACGCGCTAGCCCGCACAAAGGTACGTACGCTTACGCGCGCTAGCCAGCTAGCACGCACAAGGGTACGCACGCTTACACGCGCTAGCGCAGTAGCACGCATAAAGGTACGTACGCTTGTACGCGCTAGTCCGCACAAAGGTACGTACGCTTACACGCACTATCCAGCTAGCACGCATAAGGGTAGTACGCTTACATGCGCTAGCGCAGTAGTACGCACAAGGGTACGTACGCTTACACGCGCTAGCCAGCTGATACGCACAAGGGTACGTATGCTTACACGCGCTAGCCCGCACAAGGGTACGTACGCTTACACGCGCTAGCCCGCACAAGGGTACGTACGCTTACACGCGCTAGCCCGCACAAGGGTACGTACGCTTACACGCGCTAGCGCAGTAGCACGCATAAAGGTACGTACGCTTACACGCGCTAGTCCGCACAAAGGTACGTACGCTTACACGCGCTAGTCCGCACAAAAGTACGTACGCTTACACGCGCTAGCGCAGTAGTACGGACAAGGGTACGTACACTTACACGCGCTAGCCAGCTAGCATGCACAAGGGTACGTACGCTTACGTGCGCTAGCGCAGTAGCACGCACAAGGGTACGTACGCTTGCACGCGGTAGCCAGCTATCACTCACAAGGGTACGTACGCTTACACGCGCTAGCGCAGTAGCACGCAAAAAGGTACGTACGCTTACACGCGCTAGCCAGCTAGCACGCACAAGGGTACGTACGCTTACACGCGCTAGCGCAGTAGCACGCACAATGGTACGTACGCTTACACGCGGTAGCCCGCACAAAGGTGCGTACGCTTACACGCGCTAGCCAGCTAGCACGCACAAGGGTACGTACGCTTACACGCGCTAGCGCAGTTGCACGCACAAGGGTACGTATGCTTACACGCGCTAGAGCAGTAGCACGCACAAGGGTACGTACGCTTACACGCGCTCGCCAGCTAGCACGCACAAGGGTACGTTCGCTTGCACGCGCTAGCGCAGTAGTACGCACAAGGTTACGTACGCTTACACGCGCTAGTCCGCACAAAGGTACGTACGCTTACACGCGCTAGCCAGCTAGCACGCACAAGGGTACATACGCTTACACGCGCTAGCCAGCTAGCACGCACAAGGGCACGTACGCTTACACGCGCTAGCGCAGTAGCACGCACAAAGGTACGTACGCTTACACGCGCTAGTCCGCACAAAGGTACGTACGCTTACACGCGCTAGCCTGCTAGCACGCACAAGTGTACGTACGCTTACACGCGTTAGCGCAGTAGTACGCACAAGGGTACGTACGCTTTCACGAGCTATCCCGCACAAAGGTACGTACGCTTACACGCGCTAGTCCGCACAAAGGTACGTACGCTTACACGCGCTAGTCCGCAAAAAGGTACGTACGCTTACACGCGCTAGACAGCTAGCACGCACAAGGGTACGTACGCTTACTCACGCTAGCGCAGTAGCACGCACAAAGGTACGTACGCTTACACGCGCTAGCCAGCTAGCACGCACAAGGGTACGTACGCTTACACGCGCTAGCCAGCTATCACTCACAAGGGTACGTACGCTTACACGCGCTAGCGCAGTAGCACGCACAAGGGTACGTACGCTTACACGCGCTAGCGCAGTAGCACGCAAAAGGTACTTACGCTTACACGCGCTAGCCAGCTAGCACGCACAAGAGTACGTATGCTTACACGCGCTAGCGCAGTAGCACGCACAAGGGTACGTACGCTTACACAAGCTCGCCAGCTAGCACGCACAAGGGTACGTTCGCTTACACGCGCTAGCGCAGTAGCACGCACAAAGGTACGTACGCTTACACGCGCAAGCAGCTAGCACGCACAAGGGTACGTACGCTTATACGCGCTAGCGCAGTAGCACGCACAAGGGTACGTACGCTTACACGCGCTAGCCTGAACAAAGGTACGTACGCTTACACGCGCTAGCCAGCTAGCACGCACAAGGGTACGTACGCTTACACGCGCTAGCGCAGTAGTACGCACAAGGGTACGTAGGCTTACACGCGCTAGTCCGCACAAAGGTACGTACGCTTACACGCGCTAGCCAGCTAGCACGCACAAGGGTACGTACGCTTACACGCGCTAGCGCAGTAGCACGCACAAAGGTACGTACGCTTACACGCGCTAGCCAGCTAGCACGCACAAGGGTACGTACGCTTACACGCGCTAGCGCAGTAGTACGCACAAGGGTTCGTACGCTTACACGCGCTATCCCGCACAAAGTTACGTACGCTTACACGCGCTAGTCCGCACAAAGGTACATACGCTTACACGCGCTAGTCCGCACAAAGGTACGTACGCTTACATGCGCTAGCGCAGTAGTACGCACAAGGGTACGTACGCTTACACGCGCTTGCCCGCACAAGGGTACGTACGCTTACACGAACTCAAATGGAGTCATCTACTACAGCAGGAATCCCTAAAAATCGTGGACTCCATGAAGTGATTCCTTTGTTTTGGGAATTAGATCAAAGCCAATAGG
>NW_026558248.1:0-19254 GCF_026930045.1 Uloborus diversus
TGTTAGTCACGAAAAATGTCCATCGTTAATGCAAATGCTGAATGTTCAGAAAGATGTGATATTCACGAAAGGAATACATAATTTTTCTAATATAAACCCATTAATTCTGATACAATCAGACGAAATAATAAAATTAATAATTAAAGAATATTATGAAAAAATAGTAACAACAGATGTAGTTGAGAAATTAGATTTAAACGTGGGTATGTATGAAACCCCGCAGAGTCTTTTCGATGTATTTGAATACGTAATTCTACGTCAGTTACCAAATCTGAAAGGTCACTTAGAAGTTCCACCTCTTCATGAAATACATTTTAGTGAAGGATTAGCTGATATGTTAGGTTCTCATCATCTGTTCATTTTCAAAGTGGATCCCATGTAAGTCAATATCCTTTAGAACTCGATGGTGGAATAACTGAAATATTTGTGTACTCTGATATAATTTCATCTCATCACGTAGGAGATACTTTTGCTCCTTTGCTTAGAGTTATACCGTGCATGACTGATTAAAAAGGAACAGATTGTGAGACAGTACAATTTTCCGCTTTATTTTCCCTCGAGAAAAAAATACGTAGAAACAATCGAAATTTCTTTGCGTACCAGTTCTGGAAACAGAATTATTTGCAGTGGAGGAAAAACATTTGTTGTGCTATCTTTCAGACGCAGAAGAGTATAAATTTAAGTGATAGGGGTCATTGCAATCATTTCTAATGTCTTTGGGTACGAAGACAGTAACGATGCACCTAAGTACTAAAGACTGTGAAAATTATTATTGTTCACAAGTGGGTGGTGGTGAAAATTTTTTTCATGGTGTGAACCATCAAAGAGGATATGGGTTTTTTGGGAGATTTAAAAAGATATATTACTCCTCTAGCTTTAAGAGCAACAAAATATTTGGGTAAAAAAAATTGCTCATGCGGGGCGAGGGGTGATATCCGATGTTTCCTCAGGCAAATCATTTAAAGATTCTGCACGTGCAAGATTTAGGGAAACTTCAAAACAAATAAAAGATGATATTTTAAAAAAAATACAACATGGCGAAGGTATAAAAAGAAAACGCAAGTCGAAAAAAAATCATTCAGCAGCAAAACGGTGTAAAAATCTAAATAGAGACATATTTTCATCATGTCAAAAAATTTGATCTGTCTCAAGTCTGAATTAGACTTGTTTCAAGATGTTCCGATGCAGTTAGGAATTGATTCATCAACGTTTGTTGAAATCCATCCAATTGCTTCGTTGACAGAACATTCTCCGATTGAATTTTTGATCAGTAGCAGCGGAAATCAGTATGTGGATATCTCTCATACGTTACTACATTTGCAATTACAAGTTTTAAAAGCTGATGACACATTACTTACAGATACTGAAAAACTTAAAGTTGCTCCTATAAATTACTTATTAAACACTATATTTTCAGAATGTGGTGTATTTTTAAATGACAAACAAGTTTCGACTCAGGTAAATTACGCATACCGTTCATATCTTGAAAGTTTGTTGTTTTATTCAAAAAATGCTCATGATAGTTTACTGACTACATCATTTTTTCACAAAGATACTGCTAATCATCATGATTCCATAACAGCTGATAATGTAGGTTTTAAAAAAAGATCTGAACTGAGTAATCTTAGTAAAGTAATTGATTTGATTGGACCAATTCATTTTGATTTAGCAAATCAACCGAAACTTTTAATTCATGGAGTTTCAGTCAGAATAAAATTGGAGCGAAACAAAAATAGTTTTTGTTTAATGTCTGCAACTAATGATTTCAAAATAAACATTCTTTCTGCAAGTCTATATGTACGAAAAGTAAACATCGCACCTTCTATTATTGTTGCCCATGAAAAAGCTTTGGAAAAAGGAGTAATAAAAATGCCAATAAGAAGAGTAGAAATTAAATCTTTTTCTCTTTCGGCTGGGATTGCTTCCGAACATATCGCAAATGCTTTTCTTGGACAATTACCAAACCGATTGATAATGGGGTTAGTTTCAAATGAGGCATATAATGGAGCATATTCAAAGAATCCATTTAAATTTCATCATTTTGACTTATCATATTTAGCTGTGCTTTAATGGTTCTCAAACTATTCCTTTCAAACCACTACAACCAAATTTTCGGAAAGACCAATACAGTCGATGTTACATGAACTTGTTTACCGATTTAAATCGGTATCATAGCGCTCAAAACATAAATATAAATTATTCAGACTATAAGGGTGGTTTCTCCCTTTTTTCCTTCGATATGACTCCTGATTATGCAGGAAACGAGTCACATTCCAGTACAACACAATCTGGGAATTTAGCCATCGATCTAAAATTTTCTTTTCCTTTACCCAACACAGTCAGTTTGATTGTTTATGCTGAATTTCGAAATATTATTGAAATCGACAAATCACGATCGGTTATCATTGATTATTAAGGAAAATGGACACCGTACAGATATGTCGATTAGCATGCAGCGACGAAGTAATAAAATCTCAATTTGGTGGAGTTTTCCCGTCGGATTTTTTACCTAATACTAAATCCAACTTTAATTTTTTTATCATCAATTTGGATCCTAAACGTCTACCTGGTTCTCATTGGATTGCATTACATTTTAAAAATGAAATGGGAATATATTTTGATAGTTTCGGAAGAAGACCAAAGAATAAAAAATATTTTAAATTTCATGCGAAAACATTGCAAAAAAATGATGTATAATAAAATATGTTTTCAAGATAAGCTAACAATGACGTGCGGGCATTTTTGTCTTTATTTTTTGTACCATTCCGCTCGAAATATGACGATTCAACTAAACAAAAATGATCCATCTTTAAACGAACAAATGATTCAAAGCTTTATTCGAAAAAAATTTCGATACAAAAATTGTTGTCGTCATTCTTATTGGATTTCTCAAACATGTCGGTCGTTTAAAAACATGCTCACAGTTTCATAAACTGTTAATCAGAAATGCAGAAGATGGAGAGAGCGGAACGATTCGGATGGTATTCTACTGTGTTGACGGCTGAAAATGATATTTTGTTCTTCAAAGAATATTTATACTATGATATAAAAGTTTGTGTACTAGAAGCAAATGAATATTTAGGTGAACAAGAAAATGTTCATGTGAATTATTTTAAAGTACTTAATAAAGAAGATTGTGCAAGTCTACTCTCTTACAAAGTAGAGAGTTCAACTCCAACACTTGGTTTTGGGATATTGCTTCGCAAAAAATGTAATGATTGTTGTTTTTCTTTATCTTATCTAGATAAAACTCTGTTTTTAAACTTTTTAGATATTTTATTGTATGCAAAAAATGTTTACAAAGAATATGAAACATTATATCTAGACTATGAAGTCAAAATCTGTTATTTTCGTTTATTACATGCTAAAGAATTGTTACATGAATTACACCAATGAATGTAAAACTAATAAATATATATATGTTTTAAAAAAAAAGACTGTTTGTTTTTTCGTTATTTTGTGTGTGGAAAAAGCAATTTAGTTTGAGAGCAATAGAAAAAAATATTATTATCAAGTGTATGAAAAAGACAATTCAGTTTGAGAGCAATAGAAAAAAAAATTATTATCAAGTGCATGAATAAGACAATTCAGTTTGAAAGCAATAGAAAAATAACTTACCGTGTTTTCAGAACTCTCTAATACACCTCCCAAGTTGTTTTTTGACAGTATTTAGTCCCCGAGCTATGTTGAATGTTTAACGTATATATAAAAAAACATTCAACATAGTCCAAGGAATAATACTTATCATTATCAAATGATTTTTTCTCTTTTCCTTCTGATGAGCATCTGCTTTATTATTGTGTAGTTCATTTATCTCAGTAGCGTACAAACTCGTCTTCTTCATTCAACAGAATTGCAATTTGAAAAAAATAGAAAAAAAAAACTTACTTTAAGCAGTTCAAGATGTTTTATGACACTATAACTTCAACAGAGCAGCTAATGTAAAAAGAGTGTACTTTTTCCATTGTTGTCGCTGACAGTAAATGCTTGAAAAAGCAAGGATTTCCTGAGTTATGCTGTATGGCTAGTCATTATCGGTCATACAACACAACTCAAGAAAACCTTACTTTCATCTGTTTTTCTTTCTTCTCCTCAGAAGTGTACAAATCCGTCTTCTTCATTCAACAGAATTGCAATTTTGAAAACAATAGAAAAAATAACTTACTTTAAGCAGTTTTAGATGTTTTATGACACTATAACTTCAACAGAGCAGCTAATGTAAAAACGTTACATTAATAATGGTTGTTTTTCGACTGCACTCGACTGCCTCTCTCTTTTGAATCAACCGATCTTAAATATTCTGCTCACGCACCGCAACTTTCAGGTCGATTCAGTTTGAGAGCAATAGAAAAATAACTTACCGTGATTTCCTTCTCTTGAGCATCTGCTTCATTATTGAAAAGTTCATTCTTCTCAGTAGTATACATTTAACCGAGTTCCACTTCGTCCCCCCACTGCCGAAATGCTTTTCCCTTCTTCTCTCTTGGATAACTTTCAAAGAAAATAAAAAGTAAAAACTCACTTGATTGCACTCAACCGTCTCTCTCTCTCTCTTGAATCAACCGATCTTAAATATTCTGCTCACGCACCACAACTTTCAGATCGTGTTCTTTTCATCTGTATTCATGCTTGGTTGCATCTTCTTGCGTGTATATGATTCCGGCCTACGGTGGTTTCAAAGAGGTTTTTCATTTTTAAAAATAGAAAAAAATCTCTCAAAAACCACTGCAGGCCCTTGTAGGGGGGACCCGCCTTTTTTATTTTACATTCTACAGTAATATTTTAAAAAAAAATGTTTCAGATAAAATACATACAAACACAGATACATTAAAAATAAAATACACATTAAAATACATACATTTTACATCATTCAATTAATTTTCTGCTGTCCAACCACCGAAACATATGTCAATCATTTCTTTTGTCGTCATATATGGATCTCTTTTTATAGTTTTCAATAAGTCAGGAGAAAAATGTTTTCGATTTATATTTATTTTTCTGGTGTGGTTGTATTTCGCATTGGTGTCTTTCACTTGATCTATAAAAGAGACCTCGATTATTTTGTTTCTTTACTTAGAATTTTTAAAGTGACCATATGATCTTAAATCGATGCCATTATCTAATACGAATTTTTTATCATAAAATGCTGATAAACCTACTTTATTTTGTATGATTGTAAAAAGTTCGTGTTTTTTAGAAATAAGAGAATTTTGAGATAATCTGTCGAAATTTTGCTCAAATAAAACTCTTTTATAATCTTCAAAATGAATAGTTTTTTTTTAAACAGCATGTTTTTATACCTTTAGCTCGTTTTTTTTGACGTATCCTCGTATTTAAAGGCATACATTTTTGATTTCAATCCGACGAATTCTTGTATGGGAGAACACATTTCATTTTTCAAACAGCCTAGTTTCCCCTTATTTGTTTCATTAAACAAAAAATGATCCTTGCTAAAATTTGAACAATCTAAAATTTTTGAAAAATATGGATCAAGCATATCACGGTAATAATCACATGTGGATAAATGTAAAAAAGGGAATCTGTATCCGAATAAAGGAGACGACATTTTTGCCCATAAAATTTCTTAAAGTAATCGAAAAAAAGATGGTAAACTCGTAATTTTGCCAATTCCAAAACACAGAAGCCAATAAACAAAGGCTTGTCCAAACGGAGAGCTTTTTTTCCGCATTTTAAATAAGACTAAATTATCATTAACTATTTCAAAATAATCCAGAAGTGGGCTAGCCATGTTAGCTCGACAAGTAGCTTCTGTTACTGATGCCTTCACATTGATTCGCTTTCGTACATTTTGACAAGTTTTCCCGTAAAATGCGTTGTTCATTGTTTTAAAAAATAATTTTTCGCAATCCGATTTAGCCTGTTGACGTTTCTCATTATTAAAATTTACGTATCTTTCTAACCACTTCATCTGTCTGAATGATAAAATTCTATGAATTTTTTTTAATACAATACCATGTTCCAAATAAAATTTTAAATTCATATAATGAACTACATAATTATTTTTATCAAAAAAATTAGGAGTTAGTTTTCTTGTTGGAAATATATGTTTTAAATTAAATTTTTCGCATAATTCTTTTGCGTAGGGAGACAACATGTCAAATGTGATATCTATATGACTAGGAGCCATAGGTAAACAATCATGGATTTCATGAACATTATGGGGGTATGTCAGCGAACATTCAATAAAAAACCCAATTTCATCATCAAAAGATTTTTCTGTTATATCAAAATTTTCAACTTCTGTTTGTGTTAACCAATAAAATTCACCTACTGGCATCGGCTGACTCATTACATATCCATAATAAATTGTTCACATCTAATGCAACTATATAGCTGTGAGGTTTATCTGCATTATACGTCTCTGGGATGTATGGGTTGTTAGCAATTGCATATCGCTTAGATAAAATATTAACCCCTCCTCGCATCTGATTTTCAAACCAAATGTAATCATTAACGTTGCCTAACAATTTTATCTCAACTTTACTTAATTTTAACCCAGCATGCCACGTCAAGTCCGCGCTGCTGATAAATCTCAGGGGGTCGAGATTGTATGACTCCATTGACATTTTTCTAAATTTTAAAAAATTTTCACACAAAAGAACGACATCGTTATTTTGATAGATCTCAAGATAATCACTGAAATTTTTGCAGTTAAATTTATTATATACATTTTGTGCATGTAAATAGTCTTCCGCATCAATTTCCTCCCCAGTTAGTGTGTTAAAAAAAGCCTTCATGGGTGGTAGACAAGTATCATTCAATTTTTCAACACAATCAAAATAAGAATATGGAAAAACACCTTTTCGTTTCAAAAGTTCCCTATGAGCATGCTTTTTAAAAAAATCATTAAAAATTTTAAACTCATGACCAGATTGTTTTAAATTTTCTGTTAAAGCATCCAATGAGGCATTCATAAACAAATAACTATCGATGAATTTAATATTGTCTAACGTTAGAACTGTAATTTTCTCCATATTCATGGGGATAATCGTAATATCTTTTATAAGATCTTTAGGCAAATATTTCAAAATTAAATGCGTATCATAGTTCCTAGAATTATGAATTACTACAGGAATAAAATTTTGTATTCGATAATTCAAATTACAACTTACGTGAGCAATTCCAAGAATATTATTCACATTTCTTCTACTATGATGGTCGTGATTTCTCACACGTATCTCACCGGGTTTAAACTTTTTATCACATAAATGACATTTTTCCCAATTTAGAATTTTAGTTCCATCATCAATCATAGGTCTGTTAAAATGTAATTTCTTTAGAAGAATATTTGTGATGTATTTTAATGTTGCAATAAATTGTTCAATACAATTTAAACCACAATAATATTCATGAAATATTACTTCATCTTGTGAATTGGTAGCTAACAAAGCATAACTTATAGGCTTATGACTCTCTATGTGAGCAGTAAAACTCTCTTCACTGCTCGGTAACGCACCGGATATTTTTTCAGTAATACATTCAAAGTCAGCAAAAATACAGAACGGGTGATACAACATTTTTGATACATCAGAAAATTTTAAGTTCAAATCAGTAGGCATAGAAATTTTTTTGAGCATTTTTAATATTCAAACACAAATTTTTGTGTAAATTAAATGTTTCCTTTCGATAAAAACCTATCATGCATGATTTACAATAAAAATTTTTACGATCCTTACCTCTCATTAATGCGTTGAAATTTTTAATCAAAAAAAAATGATTTTTATAAAACAGTAAATCTACATTTCTTTTAAATTTTGAATCTTTATTTATTTTTAGTGGAAATATTTCCAATTTTTTATCATCATCCTCAATAGTAAGTACGTTGATTCCTATATTATTTAATAATTCAAACTTCGGAATGTCATTTATTTGAATAGGGAAAGAAATACCTTTTAGTTTTTAAAGTCTTTAAATACTTTTTATAGTGGGAAATTCTTTGAGGGTTTATGTCTTGAGGGTACAGTTTAGCTAATACGGCATATAAAAAGCATTTGTTATCACTACATTTAATATTAATTAAACACTTTTTATTTCTTAACTTTGGAGGTAAATTTATATTTGAGCAACCACCCCTTGGGGGGTTATATCTACCGATGTGCACATCAATGTATTCAACTTGTTTAATAACCCATCCAGACCCATTTCTTAAAAAATTTTCAATTTTTTCTATTATAGTAATAAAGCATTCATCAATAGCGGTATTTATTTGTCCTGTGAAAATAATCCTTTTTATGCTACTACAAAAATAAAAGTTATTCGTCACTTCTTTGTTTTCCACTATTTTGCTAAATATAATATTAAAGCAAATAAAAAATCGTAATCTCAAAATATTAGAAACATTTAATAAATCAAAAATTTTTGTTTTACTTATTTCATACACACGATATATATCAAGCTCATGAATTTGAGAACGAAATGAGCGTACATACCCGCGAAATGCTCTATCTTGTAAAATAAATTCCACCATTGTTATTACTAAATGCAAAAGTCCATAGCTGCGACAAACAAAAACATTAATTTGAAGAATGCAAAAACATTTTCTATTTCCCCCTCCTTTCCATTTTAAGTTACTTTAACTCATTTTTTAAAAATTCCCCCCCCCCCAAGAATATTCAATTCGTTTTAAACTCGTATCCCGTTTTCTCTTGCGTATCCCTTAACCATCTCTAATGCTTTCAGGACAATATTTAATTGATTTAACTCAATATTAAATCTATTTTTCACTCCACCAAGATCATTGTGTCGAGAAAATCCAAAGTAAAACACATTTCTGTATTCCTTCAATTCGACAGAAGTTTTGTTACCGAGGTTAATGCTGAAAGGTTTCAGCTTTGCATCTCTTTCTTCCAGTTCATTGCTCAGGTCAAAATCAAAATTAGGTTTTTTCACTTCAACAATTTCCACATCCTTTCGTGCGTCCGATCCTTTTGTTTCGGTGTGAGTTTTTAAATAAAAAAAAATAACACTAATTTACAAAAAAAAAAAAAACCGAAAAACATATTTTAAAATCATTAACTGTTTAATAGTTTGAAAAACAAAAATTCTAAATTTTGTATTACCTACAACAATCCTATCTCCTACTTCAGCACTCGGTTTACGTTTTTCTTCAATTTGCTGATATCCCTCATCTTCATAATCAATTGATTCTTGATTTCGTTTCCTTTTTTTTAGCACGGGGAATACATGGGCGTATGCTTTAAAAAAAAAAAAAATTAGAATAGATTTTTGTTATGAAAAAAAAAAATCTCTTATTTACACACAGAAATAAAACACTTAGACTCACGTGATGATGATGTACTCGCTTCAAACCGTTGACTGGGTTCCCAATCTTCTTCATCCTGTAGTCGGTCGATGGATCGTTTTACTAAAAGAAAATATCTATGCTTTTAAATGTCATAGAAATAAATACAAGTTTTAAAAAAATCTCCCACTTAGAAGAAAAAACATAAAATTATTTAAAAACTTTACGAACGAGTATTGGAGTTCATTATAACTTAAGAACTTGGCTGTTTGGTGCCGAGGAGAGAGGGAGGTTGTAGCTATCGAAATACGCGTTCCACGGGTTTTTATACAATTCACCAAGACCTTCAAAAGAATACATTAACCTCAATCCACTTACATTATAATTATTTTTCATTATTTACATCCTCTTAACCATTTTTGAAATTCAACAAGCAACTCTTCTCTAATCTATTATTATTTAAATCCTACCCCCTCCAAAAAAGAAAATGACTAAGCCGATAATGGAAACATTTTAGAAGCATTTATAATCTTTAACCATAGCTAAAGCATTACTTTCTATCATATACCAACTCTTTCTCACATATTAATTAGAAAAAAAATCCTACTTATGATGGAAATTTTCTTTGCAGTAATCTCACTAAAACCCTTTTATACATCTATTTTTGTAGACATTTTCCTGTCCTTCGTCATCACTACCCAACCTAATCAGCCTTTTGAGTAAAATTATCATATGCGAGAGTCGTTAAACCACATCCATTTCTTTATTGCTTCAATGATTTTCCAATATCACAGTTAAATGTTAAAACTTAATTTGCATTATTGTGTCCGCTTTTCTTTACTTTATCCCCCCTATCCCTATATCTGATGAACGCTAAATGCTCGAAAACTGAACTGAACCGTAAAACTTAAACAGAACGAGATGAAGAGACAATATCTTCAACGCTCAACAAACCATGCATATAATAAAATCACGGTTCTTGGATGCATCAAGTCAACTGAGGTCATCCATACCGGAAATGAATTGGAGCCAATACGAGGTAATTGGAGATTTCCTGTTTCAGTAGTCAGCATACATATACTACTATAAGTGTTTTGAAGTGTCTGAGCATCCGCTCCCCAGGTCCTGCCAGAGATATATTTCAAAATTTTCAGTCTCTGTTTGCCTCTCAGGACCAAGTTATTTATATGTGCATGACTGAGAATCTCCTGATCAAGGATATAACCCAAATATTTCGGGTGCTTTTCGCATTTCAGCCGTTTTCCCAGCAGAAAAACTTCAGGCTCATAATTGTAAAAATGTCTATTTGTGGTAAATATACTTGCAACAGACTTAAAGGGATTGAATATAATTTTGTGCTCTATAGCAAACTTCTCGAGTTCAACGAGAGAAGAGTTGATGTCCTCTTGAGCAGTAGTTAGACTTCCGCTGGTGCTCCAGATAATTATATCATCAGCATACAGTCCTATACATTTCTTAGTATTATCCCCAATGTCGATTCCGGTTATAAATAAGGAGAACAGGGTGGGACTGAGTACAGATCCTTGTGGTATGCCTTGACTTACAAGGAGAGGTTACGGTCTCGGAAATCCAGATCGGGATGAGATTTGGTAGATTAGTAGTATCCTTTAAGGGTACTCTCAGGGTAAAGTAATAAAGCGCACTAGCCATAAAATTCCGAGAAAACAACCTTTAAAGATTTACGCGCAACTTATAAGCTAGTAGAGATTGTTCGTAAACAAGCGCCCGGTGGTCATGTGGGCAGCGCTCTGGGGTTCCATGCGGCCGATCCGAGTTCAAATCCACTGCAAGTTTCTTTTTTGTTCATTTATAAAGTGACTTTGTAGGTAATACTTAATTTAAAAAATATGATGTATTTTTAATGTGTGATAGTACATTAAATTTCTATTTACTATTCTCACAAACAAGTGATTACAAATTTTTAGATATTATAAACTTTGACGAAGTAAATGATTTTTGCAATAAATGCATAATCAGTTTCTTTGTGGATGAGTAAGAAGAATTATATTAGTTATTGCACATAAGCAAGTAGTCAAATTTTAAAAACACCAACCGCACTTATCGAGCAATGGTTTTGCTCCTTGATTCTGTTATTTGTAAATTTTTCGTCTGCTGTATTTTACATTGAATATTCAACTCTTTATTTTCCATCTATTATCGTCTGCTATGTTCATGTTTGTTTTCATCATTAAATTTATTTATCGTCTGTGCTGTATATTAGACTGGAAAATTCTATACCGTGAAAAAGGATTTGAGTTTTTTAAATATTGTGAATCGAAATGGTCGGTTATTGAAGTAACCCTGAAACGAATAAAATCTGTTAACAAAATGGATAAAAATTCATTGCACAGTGAAATGTTGAAGCAGAGATTAAAAGATGCTGTCGTTTATTACGAGAGCTTGCTTACTGAAAATCATTTGATTGCATCAGAATCATATCAAGTTCAATTTCTCGCGTCCATTTTTATAGACAGGTAAATAATTTAATAAAACGTATACAAAATTGCGCGTATCTCGTTGAAAATAATAGAGAAATGAATACCCGTGAAGATTGCATAAAATACAATCAATTGTCCATCATCAACTGTCATCGCCAATTTTTGATAAAATGATTCGATATATGCCTGGTATACTTCTAAACTTTCTGACAAAAGAGAAATTTTCCTGAATGTAAATGAAGTATGTTCCAACGACTCTTTTACAAAGAAGTTGCTCCTGTAAGCAATCTTCCTTTATAAATTGTGCGAGATGTCAAAACAGTTTTTGTTTTCCATGTTTTTATGATAAATATCATTCTGGTGTATGTATATAAATAACAACTATATTGTTAAAAATCATCTATAAATTAAGCTCTACAGTGATTTTGTAGCCGTTGTAATTCAAATTTTAACTTGTATCGATTTAATTTATCTCCATTTTCTCTATTAAAGTGCTTTACGTGTTCAAAAATTTCGCATTATCTTCAATTCAAATTCCACAAAGCTGTAACAGTCACTTGATAAATTAATAAAAAAGAAACTTGCAGTGGATTTGAACTCGGATCGGCCGCATGGAACCCCAGAGCGCTGCCCACATGACCACCGGGCGCTTGTTTACGAACAATCTCTACTAGTTTATAAGTTGCGCGTAAATCTTTAAAGGTTGTTTTCTCGGAATTTTATGGCTAGTGCGCTTTATTACTTTACCCTGAGAGTACCCTTAAAGGATACTACTAATCTACCAAATCTCATCCCGATCTGAATTTCCGAGACCGTAACCTCTCCTTGTTAGTCTGAATTTGCTTGAAATGATGTCTCTAAATTTCACGCGTATATATCTAGCTCTTAGGAAATCAGCCAGCCAAGGCAGCATCTTCCCACTTATATTGAAAATGGTATGAAGTTTGCAAATAAGCTCCAGACCCTATCAAAGGCCTTGGATAGATCTAGAAAGGCAGCAATTGTATGATTGGTGGGACTAAAGTAATGAGCATCCCTGATATTCTGGCCAAAAAATAAGACCTGATCCATTGTGCAATGACCTTTACGAAACCCGTACTGCTCAGAGGGCTACTCAGAGGGAATAAAATTACTATGAGCAAGATAATTAGCAAGTCTATGTAAGACAATCCTCTCCATGAGTTTACAAGAGATACTAGTAAGTGCGATTGGTCTATAACTATTAGGATCATTGGCTGGTTTATCTAGTTTTCTTATAGGAATGATGAGAGCATCTTTCCAATCCCGAGGGAGTCGTCCAGAGTTCCAGGAGGTGTTAAAAATATCAAGTAGTAAGTCTTTAGGTTCAGTAGTTTCGGAGTTTACCCCGAACAAACATCGTGACACGAGATTTTTATACATATATAGATTTATCGATTGTGACTACCAGTATTTTAAAATACCGGTAACAAATAAGTATCAACAAATTCGATCTTTCACTACTAATAATTGCTGGGGTAAATCCAATTTGTATACAGCTCTTCTATCGAAGGAAGAGCTAAGAATGAAACTGCAGAAGTTATTCAGCCGTGGTGCAGGGTGCTTATTCCAAGCTCGTAATTCACCTTGCGAGATTAGTTCTGATCGTCTCTCTAGATGACGCTATAGGGAAAAACGCAGTCTCGCAGTATAAATCTCAGAAGTTCGTATTCTAATCGCCAAACGAAGGAGAAAAAGTGACTTTTCACGCTCTTACTTGCGAGCGAAATCTCGACTGACCACTAACGAAGGTAAATTTGTTTCTGTCTTCTTTTGCTGTAAAATCCTCCTCCCCCTTTTTTCCCTAAATTCTTTATTTGTTACCTATTGTCATTATTCAATTTCAATTGAATTCAATTTGTAAGAAAATTTATTTTTCTTTAATGAAATTTGATATTGATTAACTAATTACAAAAAAGTACAATGTCTAGTAATTTCTGGGGAATTGTTTCCAAAATTTGATTCTCCATTTCGCCCCGATTGCTCCTTTTTTCATTTCAGCTTCAATTTAGAATATTTCCTTTGGGTTGAACGTTTAATGTTCTTTATCAGCTGAAGTGAAACTATGATTGAAAAATCTTACTCCCTTTAAATATTTTTCAATATACATTTACAGAAGCAGAGTATTTATTTATTTTAAACTGCTCTTGTAACCAAGATTGCTGTTTTGACTTTTTAATCTTGAAGATAAAAATGAAATTATGTAATCATAGTTATAAGTTTCTTGTTTTGAAAAGGAAATCTAGAAAAGTACTGTTTTGAAGACTACAGTTATCATTCAGATAAGTTGACTGCTAATCGAAGGGTGTTCTTCCCTTTTTTTTTAAAGCTTTGACTCCGTCCAGACCACTGAGCATAATGTAAGAATAAAAAAAGTATTAGATATACCTCAAGGGAATCCTTTTTGGGCAGAAAAACATTTTCATTGTATGCTGAAATGTAGATTTTTCTAATAGCAGTGTTCGACCTTTTGTACAAATAAAAAAATACTACACGAAATCGAAATTACGAGTTTCGCCCAGTAAACCTTTAATTATTTATTCGAATACGATATAAAACATTAAAATTATTATCAACTTCATTAATAAGAAATCATTTTCTACTCCTCTGCTTTCGGCTGAAAAAAAAAAAAACATTTTGTCTACGTTCGAAAAATTACACTTAAAAACGGACAGAGTTCAACTGGTTTTGGTTTTTAATTTTAAGTGTTCGATTAAAAGAAAAACAAGTGCGGGCTTTTAAGCCGTACAGGATAAAGAAGCCTGCTATGGGAAATTGCTGAATATTCAAAAATAAAAACACTTATTTTTTCAACCGAATTTATTACTTCTCTAGAATGTTTGTTTCAATCGCTACGTGGAATCTTCCTCATTCTTTAATCAAATTCCATGTTTTACGAATAATTTTAAATCGTATCATGCTGGCTAATGACAAAACATAGACGCATGATCTTATTATATTTTTTTCGGCGAAAAACTTTTTTACTGTGTTTTATTACGCATTCCTTCAATGAATAGCATTCGAAAAGGAAGGCACAGTTGCTAGGTTTGTTGGAGTGTCGTACTGTTAATCAGAATGGCGCCAGTTCGAATCCGTGCCACTAAATATCTCTTTAATGTTTCTTTTTTTCCCGTCAGATGCTCACATGGGCAGGACTGTATTTGCCACAACCTGTTTTTTCACATGCAAAATTACTGATTTTTCATGTGTCACTCAGCCACACTTTTAATGATATTTATATTTGCATTGAAAATACCTACAACCAAAAGGGGAGTGATGATCAAATTATCACAACGTTGTATTTAACGAGGTTTTGTTACTGATGTCTTCAATTTACATGCCATCTCTTATGCGCTTACTTTTTTCCGTTTACTTTTTTCGGTTTTTCTTCATAATATTCTTTCTTTGAAATTAAAGAGCGAAATGCCTTATGAAACGATTCGAAGTACAGTGCGGAGTTCCGCACGGGTCGACTAGTATAACATAAATTCCTCAATAAAAGATAAAATTAGTTTGTATTGTAAAAATATTTAAATAATTTTCTTGTTATTCGGAAACATTTTCTATATAATATAACTGTCATAACATCAATAATTGGGGTCATATTCTTTCACAAATATTAACATTTTATTCTAATTTTATAGATGAAAGACATTTTACCTTTTATTAAGGAATACATGTTATATGTATATGGGATTTCAAATGTAACCAACAAAAATGCATTAATTTTATTTCTTTTGGAGCATTTGAAATTTGTTTCTACTACTGTTTGCACCGTTGGTTGAGAGCACTAACAATTGACGCATGCGCGATGACTTTAAAAAATTCGTACAACCAATGGCGTATCCAACTCAATCATGGAAGGAAAGGGGGGGGGGGGGCAGCCGTAGGGAAGTCCTGATGGGCAAATTCGGCAAATTTTGTTTCACAATATGGCAAAAATATCACCATTCGGAAATTTTTGTTTGACGATGTTATAAAAATATCATTCGGCAAAATTTGGAGTTCCATTCGGTCCATTGAGAATTTCTACACTGATAAAATTTGAAGTTCGGGGCGCACCTAAAAAGTCCCATCATTTGGGAAGTTAGGAGACTGGTATTTAGCACCCCCCTCCCCCCACACACTTTTTTTATTCCAAGATTTTGGAAGAAATGAAATTCTAAAATGAGTGCGGTATTAACCCAACTAAACACTAATTACTTTCCCTTTTCAAAAGGCTCCCAAAGAAGGTGTATACACTTTTAAACTCAGGAACAAGTTACTACATCTGAACTCTTTGATAATTTTAGAAATTGAAACAACCGTCATTTTTTATTTAATTCTAAATATTTTTTATTTTTGAAGTTGGAGGGGGGGGGGCTGACCAATCTTGATCCCCTCTAAATACGACATGCGTAGAGCTGGCTATCGCCATCCCTATCGAACGAATATTGTAAAGCGCTAAGCAATTTTAAACAGCTGGCAACCCCCACTTGCGGCCATTTTTTGCATAGTCAACCTAAGTTTATCACGTTCAGAAAAAAATCAGCTTTAATTTGATATATAAATGATGACTATACTTTATGAGTGCATAAATGTGCACCAATAGTACCCGTTTACATGTGGCTGCGAATAGGTTGCGGCCAATTGCGCAACGGCAACCATAACTTTTCAAGCTCTTTAGGTATATTTCTTTGGAATAGAGTATGGTTTATTTTAATAACAAATGCGTCATTTTTACCCTAAATGTCAAACAATATTAATTTGACAAAAAATGCTGGCTGGCACTTCTTGCTCCAAAACACATTGCCCCTTGCATAAAGTAATATAAAATTTTTATTTTGACTTTATACTCGATGGGTTCAGAATTTTGCAGCCGGATCTCGTATTATTTGGATAAATAAATAGCCGAGAAAGAGGCAGATGTTATCTGATTGAAGCTGAGAGAGCCAGCAAACTGGTAGATATAGTAAAAATAACTCACCAGCGAGTGTACGCAGCATAGTGTGGTCCGACTCGTGAATTGAAGGCAACCCTTGGGTATTTCTATCCGTTATTAGCTGGGTTGCCAGACGTCCCGGATTTCAAGAGACAGTACCGTATTTTGAAAAATTGTCTCGTGTCCCGAGGAACTTCCATACGGGACGGCTAAAGACGAATTCGATTTTTTTTTACAATATTTTACAAAACGAAACATTATTTTAAGGGAAAAAATCAAGTAAATCAAAAAAATGAAATAAAGAATAATAGGAAAATCATATGGCAGCAAACGCAAGGCCATGAGGAACTGAATGATTTTTTCCTCCTTGGTTATTGACTAATGTTTGAAATATATCTCTGCACATGCATCGTCAATCGTAATGAAAACGATTTTTATACTTTAATCGGCCGCATTTCGTTAGGTTTAATGCTTTGTTACGATTGAATTTTAAAATTAAGAAAAGTTTAAGCAAAATGCGCGAATTTTAATATTTTGCTTTATCATATTTTCTAATACTATTGCTTTTTTAAAGATATTTTTTTTCTTTCTTTTTAGCTAAACCATGTATATCAAAACGTTAAGGATACAAAATTATTGCACTATACGTAAGTTTACATTCATTTTTCAACTTCTTAAATTATTCTATTTCATAATACACTGTAAAAACGATTCAGAAACGTTCCTGGGAAATAATGGGCAGCTGATGTGCCCTATTCGAGTAAACTTAAGAAGCTATAATATAATAGCTCGGCATCTTTCTGATTTATCAAGGAAGTTTCAAGAGCATTACTGCAAACATGGCCAAAGCTAAGCCAGAATTGCTGGTAAGAAACGAGAATTTTACTCGCCTGCAATTCTTGCAAAGCAACGTAGTTCATTCTTATTCGCTCTCTTTGGGAGCTTAAGCATGGACAGGCCGTAACTGAACTGAAGCCGATACACTTTATAAATACGCTCTGTTAATCTTGAAACAGGGAGCTAAAAATACTTTTTACAGCAGAGAAAAGTCTGCATTTGTGCAACTTGTAGCAATTCAGGAAACTTTTTGACAATGATACTTGATTTTTCCAGGAATTGGATAAAAACCATTAAAATCCCGAAACGTAACATGGAAATACACAGTAACGTTTCGGAATTTTTTCACAGTGTAACAACGAGAAGTTTTCTTTCTTTTTTTCAGACTTAAAATTTCAAAACCTAGAAAATATATTAATCTGTTAGATTCAAAAAGACAAAATGGACAATTACACTGAAAGTTTTGAAAAAGGGAGGACTGGTATTGCAGCCACTGGAGTTTTTTTCAAAATTTTTTACTTTAAGTTATAATGTTTGTGTGAATGTTCACAAGTTTCCCGTGTTTACATACGCCTCTCTTGTCCCCTATCTCTAGAAGTAGCAAATGGATATTCTATTATCACTGCTTAGCTAACCCCTTCAGGATTGGTGTCCGTTATACCGGACATAAGCTATAAACAGCTGTTAATCATTTAATAATTGATTAAATTACTTGATTTTTTCGTTATTGACTCTTTGCATTCTGCTTATTATTACCTGTGCAAGAATTTTTCATTTTGGAATTGACAACACTAACAAATAGGGGCTGGGAGGACTGAGTTGAAAAATTGAGTGGCTCAATTTTTCAACAATTGATTTTAGTTACAAAGGTACGGTTTTTTGTTACATTTTGAAAAAAAATATAATCTTTTACTGATCATTTAAACGCTTATATTACGTTTTAGTATTGTTTGGAGAAAATTTTACAATATTTCATCGTTTCTTTTCTCTGAAATATTAATTTCAAAAGCATAAGTCCGGAATATTGGACGTATCATAACTCTCTCAACTTTTTGCCTACAAACTTGAAATTTTGTCTGTCAGATACTCTTTACTATAATACACTGTGTACCAAATATAAACATTTATGGTTTATTCACTGTAAAAACATTCAGAAACATTACTGACTATTTCCGTGTAACCTTTCGGGATTTTAATGGTTTTTATCCACTTCCTGGAAATATTACGTACCAAGGACAAAAAGTTTCCTGAATTGCTACAAGTTGCCCGAATGCAGACTTCTCTTTGTTGTAAAAAATACTTTTAGCTCCCAGTTTAAAGTTTAATTAAGAGTATTTATAAGGTGTATCGGCTTCATGTCACTTACGGCTCGTCCATGCTGATTACACTCTCAAAGGGAGCGAATAAGTATGGACTTCGTAGCTTTGTCAGAATTGCAAGTGAGATGCTTGATACTTACTTGCAATTATAGCTTAGCTATGGCCATGATTGCAGTACTGCTTTTGGCACTGTCTTGATAAATCAGGAAGGTGCCAAGCTGTAATATTATCTCTACCAGATATAAGTTTGAACTTCCAGAGACACAAAGGCTTTAAACGGAAAGATTTCTGAATTTTTCAGGAAGGTTACTGAGTTTTAGCGGAAAACTTTCCTGGTTTTTGCGAGATACGTTACTGGCAGAAAGTGGGCACATCAGCTGCCTATTATTTTCCAGGAACGTTTCTGAATCGTTTTTACAGTGTTATTTCATAATTCTG
>NW_026558249.1:0-19244 GCF_026930045.1 Uloborus diversus
GCGAAAGTCGGATGGCGTTGTTGCGGGATCCGACTGTATGTATGTGTTGCAATCAGGGTTGGGTTTTGGACTGTCCAAAACTGGTTTAGGACAGGACAAGTGGTTTTTACTGTCCAAAACTGTTTAAAACTGTCCGAAAGTGTCTTAAACTGCTCAAAAGTATGCTAAAACTAAAGTGTAATCTAATCAATTTGTATTTACTGCAATATTCGTGATGCATAAATATAAATATTAATTAGTTTAAATTAATGAGTATTTGATAATATTTTTCCTCAAAATGTTCACTTACGAAATATTTCACTTAAAAAAAAAATTTGCAAATAACGCTTTACATAAAAACTTTCTTATGTAACAGTCAGTAGAGTTATGAACGGAAATTCACAACAGTACCAAGATAACTAATTTCAGTTCCATTAAAACTCAAAAGAATGTTACTAAATGTGTAAAGTAAAGTGTGCAAAGAAAAATCTGATTTTTTAAAATAGTTTTTGCACTTAAGTTTTATATGAAGTTTTAATGAAAATTCTTTTTTCACTCATACATTAACGAACAAGACATTGATCATTAAATATATGCACTCGAGTGGCCCTTAG
This sequence comes from Uloborus diversus, assembly GCF_026930045.1. NCBI lineage: Eukaryota > Metazoa > Arthropoda > Arachnida > Araneae > Uloboridae > Uloborus > Uloborus diversus. Next base: position 594 of record NW_026558249.1, read on the forward strand.
CTATAGGACATTTTTCAGAAGTTAAAATTGCATTGATACCCACCCTCTTATTTTGTTCCAATGGACAAAAGAACAGCCTGTGCAAAATTTCCCTTCAATTGGACAATTTCTAGGGGTACCTCAAATGCCTTGAAGTTCAGTCACACACACACACACACAAAGTCCTAGAAATATAGTAAAAAAAAATTTAAACTGCATTTTTCTTTAACATCACAACAATTTCTAGAGAATAAATACATTTTATTAGGACTAATAATTTTTATAGAATCAAAACATAGTAGAATAAACCAATGTTGAACATTATTCTTTCTTAAGTCAGGATTTAGTATCAGAAGTGCAATTTTTATGGTCTTCAGCAATGATGTGTGAAGCAATTTTTTTTCCTCCCTTTCATCTTCTCTGAAAATATTATTGTGTTTCTGAATCAATTTTACACCTCTTTCTGCAGCATCATTCACAAAAATTGTTTTGTCAAGTTTTTCCATTAATAATATAATATCTAAATTCATCCTTCCAAGTTGAAGCCTTTGTTAAAGAAATCAGAGCTGATTGTCGGGTAAAGAAATATTTTGTAACAGGTATTTCAAAATATTTATCAGCTTCTAGCATAATTTGAGTCATAATTCTCTTAACCCTAGTTGGAATATCATCATCTAATAAGGAAAGAGTCATAGTTTCGTGAACCAAATTTAAGCCATGGGTTAAAAAATTTTTGAGAGTAACTTTCTGATTTCTGGATCAATATCCTGATAATTGATCATGTGATGCATGAATAGAAAATCTGGATAGGGAGCTTTTACAGCTTTTGGGGAGAGAAAGCAGGTTCGAATGTAGACTCGAGCCCAAGAAAAATACATGATGTTCTTAAAGCGTTTCTCTCCCTTTTAGATAGCTGAAATTGACCCTAAAGTAGTTAAATCTTGAATACGTAAAGAGCCTTTGAGATCCACCTAGCATGACTTTATAGTTCCTGGCTTACAAAATGATATCCCATTCCTTAAAATCCCGGTAAGATTGTTATAGCTAATTCTAAAAAATCTTGATGATCATCACCCTGTTGTTTCTGAATAGAAAGTTGTTGTTCAAGAAATTCGAGCATGGTTGAGAATATATCATCAAGTACTTCCATAGTTACCAGATATATATCTTATTTGTCGAATTTTGTCCTGGTTCTCTGTCACTGTCGTCAAAACCATCGTTGCTTGAGATGTTTGAAACTAGAAGCTAAATCATAAGCTTTTGATGAGACATTGTTATTCCATTTCTTCATAAGTTCTTTTCGTTTGAACAACTCCCTTTTGGAGCCCGGGCGTCCTTTTTTGCACTGAAGAATTCAGAATTTCCTATTATTTTCATTTTTGATGTCTTTCAAAGCATATGTACATGCACTGTCAGAGAAATAATCCGTATTTTCAAATCTCTCCCCTCAAAAAGATCTTTTCTCCTCCTTTTTTTAACCTGAAATTATTGGGGGAAAAAAAAAAATCTGTAATTATTTCATGCATTATAGAGTTAGGCTAACTTATCAATTCAGTGTCCATCCTTCTAGTAGGAATTGGTGAGTTTTTGCCAGGAAACAAATTCTTGAAGCAATAATGCTGTACTTCTTGATTTTTTGTCATTGTAAAAAATAAAAAATGCTTAAAATTTGCCTATTTGATGGCATTTTTACTACAATAATTTAATTTGAGAGGTAATCGAGAAGATCTACATAAAAATCTCTTCTTAACTTGCGTGAACAGCTACCGGTAGACCAGGGTTCGTACGCTCCTTCAAAACTTCTTCATTTAGGAAATTGTTTTGATGACAGTCTTTTAAAATACTTTGATCAAGAACTATTAGCTTCGCCACAAGGGCAAAGAGGGGGGGGGGGAATTCTGTCTCAACTGAGTTGATCGCAGCTGGGAAAGAAAAATAAACACGTTGAGATTTGGCATATTTTATTGTTAAATTAAACACTTTCTTTTTTTAAATAAATAAATGTAACGTAGCAGTTTTGTATATTTTGCTATTTAATTTTTATATAGATGTAATTTACAGATTGATTAACAGAGTTCATAAAATTTGAAGGTTAAGAGAAATTCTTAGGTTGTCATTTGAAAAGTAATATTATCTGGAAGAAATAATTATTTGTAGGAGAAAAACATTTGCCTGTAAAAAGACATCACTGAGCATAAAAAGGGCATTGAAACTAAGAAAGACATATAATTATTCCTGAAATCGAACAGTTTGAGGAAGACTGAAAGGAAACAAATGTCAACAGCTCACACTTTTTTTTTTTCAAATTTAGTAGGTCGATCAAGTAAGATTTACAAAGTAAATCAGTGTTTTAGTGTATTTTACTATTAAATTACAGCTTTTTATTTTGAAATTTTAATGTAGTATTTTCGCATATTTATTTATTTTTCATAAAGATGTGATTTACAAATTGCTTATAGAAGTCATAAAATTTAAAAATGAAAATATTACATTAGATGACTAAGATGACTTATATGAAACTATAGTTCTCATACGCTTATATTTTAAAGTTTTATGATTATTGCTTTTCCCCCTACCACACTCTCAGCAGTAAAAGTCAGTTTGTCTAATTACTGTATAAATGTTTAAAAATACATGAAGTTTTTTTAGTGATTGTGTTTAAAAAAAAAAAAAAATGTTTAGTAAATAGCAGTTTTGACATGATAAATGGGATCCTTCACAAGTGATGTCATTGAAGGGGAGACAGGTTCATGAAATTGTGACAAGGGGAGAGAGAGGGTGAGAAAAAGTGACACGACAGTTATTAACACAATATGTTTACAAAAAATATGACATGTGACTAGGTCAGGAGTAAGGTGTAGTGTGACACTTTGACAAAGAGGGAAGGGGGTCAAATATGTTGGAAAAAAGTGATATTTATGCACTGCACTATAGTATTCCTTCAAAATCTCATTTTACTCCTGCAAGATGCTTTCATTTTATTTTTGAAATCGAGTACGAACCCTGTAGATGTTGGTGCTATGTTACAAGCCTAGTTTGATCGTCACAATAATCAGGCCAAAGTTACCAGCAGCGTGAAAATTAGTGATAAAAGACAATGCTGTACTTGGTTAGAAAATAAGTCAACAATGCACATTTTGTAAAAATAGAGTTACCGCACGAAGTGAAAATTAAAGTTAAAAGATAATGTTATACTTAGTTAGAAACTAAATAAAGGATACACATTTCATAAAAATAGAGTTACAAATTTAGTTTATCTAACCACATGAAAAAAAATATATAGATTTATTTTGTAATATCAATTATACATTAATCATAAATGTTTTCTTACATTCACTCAACAAAAGTAACTGCCATGTTATAGAAAACACTGCATGCTAACGAAGTTAATAAAACTGAAACTAAATCAAATTTCTACTTAATTTTAAATACACTCATAAATTTATGTGTTCTTACAAAAATAACTCAGCTAAATATTCACAGGGAAGCTTTTGGTTAGATTGTTGTAGAAATGATTGCAAAAACGTCATGAGTCACTAGTGTTGTCTTGGGGAAAAAGCTTCGAAAGAGTCAGAATCAGAAAAGAATCAGATGAAAAGCGGGAAAGCTGAACAAAATCTCAAGAAAAAGCAGTTTGAATAAAATAACACTTGTGACAGGAAATAAGGCCATAAAAAATCCAGATCTGCTAGAAATTTGCTTTTAAACTTGAAAACATATGAATAAAATGTTTTTTCGGTGAAATTTCGACAATTTCATGCTATTTGAGGCACCCTTTAAACTTTTCCGATTGAGCTAATAATTTGCACACATTATTTTTTTGTCCACTGAAACAAAATAGGGGGGTGGGAGCTACATTTTCACAAAGTTGAAAAATAAGGGCCACCCTAATATGCACTTATATTTTTTAACTTGTGAAAATTTCTTTTTGAAATTCATATTTTTAATGTATTTTGCAATTTCAAAAAAATCGTCATTTATTGTATTTAAGTCAGTTATTGCACTATATTTTGAACACTTACATTTGCATGCATGCATAAATGTCGAACTATTATGAAAAAAAAAAACATGCGGACGAACAAATTAAAATTCTTAATAAAGAATTAAACTTCTATGTTCCTAGAATAGATTAAGCTGTACAAATAAGTTACATATATATTATTTATACTTGAATGTCCAGTCTACATTGAATAACTATTCAATTTAAAACATAATTTTGACACATTTTGCTCTGTTTTTGATACTTTCTCACAAAATACAGTTTCACTAAAAATGCAGTTTTGGACAGAATGGTAAAAACCATGGTATTTACCATAGTGTCAAAAACCTCGCCAACCCTGTGACAATGTTATTAAAGTAAGTAGTAGATTTTAACTTTCAGCTCAAAAGTCAACACTTAGCAAAAAGGTCAATTGGACCAGAATTGAATTAGAAAAAAAAAGCTGTTTTCAATGTTAAGGCAATAAAAACTACACTTACACCTTTCTTGAGTGTGAGACCTCTTTACAAGTATTCACAGCCGTAGATTCCTCTAGTAGAGATATCTGACTGTTGCAGGAAATTACAAGAAGCAGTTTTATTTTTCTACAATTAAAGTAAAGAGTGAATATTTAATTTAAATACAATTATAGATATAAATACGTTAGTAAGGAAATAAATCTGGCATGCACTTACACGGACAGAATTTATTCTTAAAGTGTCTCCTGGTAACATTGTTTACAAATTATCCCTTTCAGACCCAAGCAAAGAATGAAAGCTTAATATTTTGTACAATGAACTTGAATAATTGTTTTGATTAGTACAAAGTAGAAAAGAGTAATGTTTTTTTTCTATTTGAGGGTGGGCTTAGAGGGGATGTATCGCATGTGATATAGTAAGAACCAGACACTACAATCAGGAGTGTTTTATTTCTGAATAAGATTTGACTAGTTTGTTTAGTTATAGTGCTAACAACACAATATATGCACAGCATAAATACTAGATGAAAATAAGCTTTATTTTTATGTTGTGGTAACGTTACATGATTCTTTTTACTTTCATGAAATGGCTTAGAACAACTTCTTTTTGCAATGAGACAAGTCAAGGAAAAAAAAAACTTGCAGTCTCTACAATGGGTATAGTACTTTGTCAATCATTTGCAACTAAATGAGCTCCAATTAGAATCACAGTGACTAATAAAATCTAAAATTTCGACCAGTATTAAAATTTTATTGAGTAAAAAATGGAAATTAAAGAAAAGGGCATAACAACATATATAGCAAACAATTCCAGTAAAAAATTAAAATGAATTGAAGGATTCGGAGGGGGGGGGGGGTTGGTTTTACTAACCTTAATTGCTTACATCAATACACCTCCCCCCCCCCCCCAAAAAAAAAACTGAAACTAACATAAAAGTTATTTCCAAAAGCCATCAAGTCCCATTGCATCATAAATATACAAATAAATTGTACAAGCTACTGTGTGGTAATATTTCAGAGAAATTTTTTTTTCTTTGGCTTTAAATTAGTGCAGAGTACATATAAAAAGGTGGTCTCCCCTCAAACATGTTTCTCTCAACTACAGCATTGATTACACTTCAAAAATTTATTTTTCTAGTGCTTACTAAATAATTCTATTCTTGAAATCTTCATAACCTTTATCCTTGCACTATAAATAACTCAACAAAATACATATTTGACCTTTGATACAGCATACAAATTTAGCATAGTGAGTATTAGAAATAATAACCACACATTGATATTCATCGAAATAATTTGAACGAATGTAATTGTAGAACTAATACTTCTTAATTCCTTACTTCTGAAATGCTTACTAATTTGGAGCAAGGACCCATTGAGATTAAATCTCTTATCCCTTTTATATCATAAAGATCTGTTAAGAAAACAATTAAGCCATGGTTGTCAGCTTTGGTACTAAAAATGCCAGTGTTTAAACCGAAATTACTAATATACAGCAGCAGGCTGAATTTGCAAAACTTGTAACTGAATAATTACTAAATTCCGCATCTAAAGTAAACTCCGTCAAAGTAGCAAGTTTCCAGACTTTACTGCTCAGTGGATTTCCAGTTTTGGTTTCAAGAATGAGGAGGTGGGGGGGGGGGGGGCTCTGATCACAAGTCAGAAGCTTCACCAATCAGGCCACCACAGTCCCTATATGACAGGTTGATGGCATCCCTCCCTACTGCAGAAACAACTTAAGAATTCAATTCATCTCTCTCCCCCAAGGTACAAAGGTGCACACCCTCTCAAATGTTACAGATTATTCATTTAGAAAGAGACTGATCTCGCACCAAAAAATAAGACAAAACAACCCTCTCAATAAAAAGCCCCTTTAAATTTCAGTGGTGCTGTTTGTGCTATAGACCCCCCCCCCTCTTTTTAGTGGGCACCCCTATAGAAGTCAACTCAATTTTGAAAAACTTGAGTTTTAATTACTCAAAAACACAGTTGAAACATTTCAAGATCTCAATTTGAAACATTGTGAGATATGAATTCAAAATACCCCAGCAGTCAATCGCTCGAGTTCCCGATTTCAAAAAGTCTCGATTATCAGAAGTACTTGATTCTCGAGATCTTGATTATGCCCATCACTAGTCTTTATGGTTAGCTTACCAAAAGAGCTTGATGGGCCGCAAGCAGCCTATCAGCTATTAATCCGGTATTGCTGGTTTAGTCACCTGCAAGATTTTGAATGCACACAATGAGGATTAAAAAATTTTCAGCAGAAATTGTAATTGACTGGCAAGGCCACTTAAAAAACTTGAAGGCTGGAAGAGATCTTGGCTTTATGCTAAAATTATTGCTAATTCATTCGAAAAACATTCAGCATAACATGTATAATTGCTTTAATTCCTTTTCTGCAATGAATTGGATAACTTCTCATGCTCCTTCTTTATGAGGGTTTTTTTGTGACCCTCTTTTAAAATAAACCTGGTTTTTCATAACCCCTCTGAATAACACTACCCCCTAGCACCAACAAATGACCACTTCTTTATACACATACATTTTCCAGATGTGCTAACTGAAATAGTTTGTCAAATGGTTAGTATCATAAAAACCTTTCAATAAATTCCAAAACCTCCGCCCTTTAACATCACCGATGATTGTCACAAATTAAGTTTCTTTTGCTTTATTTCTATTTGTTGGGAGTGGATTGGGACGTCCTGAACCCTTTCCTTTAACTAAACGTCATCAAAGGTGTCCTAAAATTGCTTTTTTGAATTTCAATTTATACTTTCTAGGGGGGATCTCCCGAAACCCCACATAATGTCATCTACAATAGAGTTTTCGGAACTTTGAAAAACTACCTGTGTTCCGATTAATATTACTAAAGTGTTAAGCAACATGCTACGATTGCATTTTCAAGACAACAATTCTGAAAAAATTCCCATAGAGAGCCCACTTTTTCACAACATTATAGATCATCTAAAATTACATTTTTGGAACTTGAGAAACAAAAATAGGTTGAGGGACAGTTCCTGCATCTCGGCTCAAGGAGGAGCCGATTGTTCCTCCCTTGCATCCGTCCTTGGTTATTATAGAACCATATCATAAAAATCGGCACTAAATACGTAGTGTAAGGCTTACTTATGGTCAAATATCTGTTCAAAAAGGAGAGTATAGCACAGCAAGACTAGGGAAAGCTCCGACTATTGTGGCAATTATGTAGTGAATTTCTGTTCTTTAATCCATGACTGAGGAGAGAAATCTTGAAATATCTCTAGAGACTTTGTAGTGGCTTTAAAAAAAAAAAAAAAAAAAAAATCAGGACACAAAATTACAAAAATATCAGAACACTTAACATTTTTTAAAAAGTAGTGCACATATATACTATTGCACTCAGTAGCAAAATGAAATGTATATCATCAGATATTGCAAACAAGTTTAGTACACATGTTTTTCATTTATTATTATTATTATTTTTTGCACTGGAAATTTGTCATAAAAAGACCAATGAAAATTGTAGGACTCACAACTAGACACTGTTACAAGTTTCTAAAAGTCCATTTTTTTTTCAAATTCAGGCCCTTGTTAGCTTTAAAATATCGGTTCCATTTCGAGTTTTACTCAGTGATTCCTCTGTCCCCTTCTATTTTTTTCTCAAACAAAGTATCAACAGTGGCAGATACAAGGGGAGAGTCATGGAGGCTGGAGGGTCATACCCCCCCTAAACAATCGAGAACTTTATGTGTAAAATGTAGATGATTACAGTATCTTAACATTTCATTTACTATTTTTAAAAGTAAACATTTGAACTACTTCATCTCATTCCTCATGAAATCAATTTGCAATGTTTATCCCCAGTTAGGTGTCTTATTCCAGGCTGATTTGATGCTTTTTATTTACCCGCAAGCAGTTTTTGAAATTTTTCGTACCTAAAACCGTAGGTTCGTTCACGGGGGTCGTCATTCTTCAGCTAACCCTCCCCCCCAAAATAGTTTTCTGTATCAGCCCCTGCGTATCAATATATTGTTAATAACATTACCATACTTGAAAGTTATGAATCAAATGGTGAGAGAACAGCTAGATGCAATATACCAACTGGAGTTCAAAACTATTGGTTCAGGTGTAAATAATTCATTCAGCATAATTTCTAGTGTTTAGCAAAACAATATAAAACAGAATCTATCGATTAATCGGCTAAAATTCAATAAGCATTGATACATCCTCTATGCGATAATACCTTTAACCAGTCATGTTTTTTCTTTAGGGGTATATATACTCCCAGTAACCCATTACGCACAATGTGTATGCGATCATATACATAATATACCACAGTATGAAAATTTTTGAAGCTTGAGGGTAAACGCTATATGTTTAAAAAATGTTTGAGAGTATATAGCGTATATGGAGAACACCACTGCTTTTAACATGAAAATGTTTGTACTGATTAATCAGTTTCCAATGGCAGGTAGGTAAATCAGCAAAGCAGTGGATTACCAATTACTGCCGGAGTCTACTAATTACTGCTGGTTAACTAGGGAACTGCTAATTTTAACCTTTTGAAGTTCAGATTAAGGACCTTGAATAAATTAGGTACTTTTCCCAAGGAACAAACTGAAAACCTGTTGGGATCATCAGGACAAAAAGTTAATACTCATGACAAAATATTTTTTATCAGGATAATCAGGACAATTACGAAGCCTGCTGTGAGCAATTCAAGCAAACAAACGGAAGCCTCATTTTAGTGTCATGCCAGCACTAATAAAAGGAATTGAAAAAAAATAGGCTTCATGAGAAGTTTCAAGTTTATAGACTCGTTCGTTCACAAACAAAAGAACAAATTTAATGGTAGCAGTAGGTAATCACAGAGTACAAACCTGTATCGGTTCAAACTATCATGAACTCGTCGATATTTTTATTAAATAAGTAACATTGAATTATACATACGAATTGATACGTAGCTACAATACGACTTCCATTCTGTAAACAAACATCTGTTCGGTTTCCGCTGCCGTACAGTGACGTGAAAAAACCCGTCAAACAGGTCACGTGAACCAGCCGGCATCCTAGCTGTGGAGACTAGGCTGCCAGCCAGCCGGCAGCCAAGTCTCGGCCTCCTTTTAACGAAGACACTGTTTACTAGCAAAAATCATTATATACTTCAAACTGTTGCCATACTTCGTACAAAATTTTTTTATTACAGGTACGCTACCTTTTTGTAAGGAAACAATGTTTTATTATATCTGCTTCGTATGTTTCAGCCATAAAAAAGATGCGAAATCTTTCTAAATAAGCAGCTATGATTGGCTAACGTAGTCTACTCCAGTAGGGCCTACTTATTGGCAAAATAATCGCTCGTTTTGGCAAGAAACTTCTAATTCTACAGGAAATAAATTACATGACGAATTATACAGTTGAGTAATATTGTCGGTTGCCATTTTTTTCTTGCGTGCAGAGAAATACGCTCGGAATCAATGTTACAAAAGCTTTGAGGCTTTGTCGTAAGCGAAAGCAATTTAAATGTTTCCTTTTTGATTATTCTTTAAGAAATGCTGATGTGTATGAGAATTTTGTGGGATCCTTATTGCGATGAGGACTTCCCTTGAATTTGCTTTTTTCCTTTTTTTTTTTGTGTGTGTGTGGTGGGGGGGGGGGGGGGGAGAATACACTAGTACTAGAGTTCTCATGGGTTTTCGAACTAGTATTATAGAGTCCCTACGGAGATTTTTAGAGGGCGGAAATGGTAACGAGGAATGTATTGGAAAGGAGATCTCTATGGAGACTTTTGGGGAATGTTTTTCTTTTTATAATATAGCTTGAGTTCTTGAGTATTAAATGTCCTCCTTCACAGGGTACCCACCTAGGGGGAGGATCATGGCGTTTTTAGGGGGATTCTTTTAGGGGTATTTTTTTCATTCGGGGGGACTCTTGCTCGGGTGTTTTTTGCGATATTGAGAGGAGATGCGCCCTTGCCCATCGGGGATGAGCACCCCTGTCATTCAAATGAAGCTTTTCAGGGACTACTGTCCTTAATTTGATGCGTCGCTTGAGCAGGACCGTTGACGTTATTTATTAGGAAGAAATATACGCGGAGAGAGAGAGTTCATGGTGCACAGTCTGCTTTAATTAGGTTTTTAAGGGGGTGTAGTTTTAAGTGATATGTTTATCCTCATTTTAGAGGGGACTCTCTTTATGGGGGGGGGGGGTACTCCGGTCATAGACACTCATATGGGGGGCAAGTGAGGGCTCAAACCCTCCCCCCTTAGAAATCACAGAGGCGTCACCAAGGGCAAGGGCGCACCCGTCTCAATATTGAGCTCCTTCCCCCAAATGAGAAAAATACCCCTCCCTATAAATATTTTAATGGCGCAGTATGCGCCATACCCCCCCCCCCCCCCCCCGCCATCCCAGGTGGGCACCCTTGGAAATCAGAACTTCCTTGATTTTAGTATTTTTTCTTCGCAAAAATGTATTAACATTTCTCTAGCTACTAATGAATAAGTTATTAAAAATGTCAAATTTTAATAACTCTAATCTGTACAGAAATCGGTTTCCACGGGGAAAATATATCCTGCTACACCATGGGGAAAATATCTGGTCCCCCTCTTCTCAAAATGTTGCATATGGGCGCCCATTTTCCGGGATCAATATGATATATCAAGGGGTTAAATGGAGTTAGGACATCGCTCATTTTGATACTATTAAATTGTTTCTTCATTCCAAGATAGTCACTTTTGGAGATCGGGAGGTGTCGACTGCCCCCCCCCCCGTTATAAAAAAATTTTTGGACTAATGTCAACTATACTTTATCTTAATGAACATTTTGGCAAGGTCGATGCTATTCCGAAACTGTTCAGCACTTTTTTTTGTTCAGCATCATTTTTAGTATTTCTTCGGGAGAGAAATCCGACACTGCCTCTGTTTCGGTTTCTGACTTTGTATGTATATCGCGCGTCAGCATTACGTTAACGTCATATGTTCCTAAGCATGAATCTTGCTTTGTAACCGTGTTTCTGATCTACACACAGTCAGCACAGCTTATTTTTGGACGATATAGTTATGAATCCCCTACTGTATATATGCACAATGGGAGAGGGGAGCATGAGTGTCCTCGGTTCCAGGGCTGGATCTGCGTACCTGCAGACCCCGCGTTGCGGGGGGCCCAATGTCCCAAGAAATTGGGGAAAAAATTTAAAAAAAAATTAATTAATTAAAAAAATTAATTTGAATTCTTAAATTTTGAATTCAAATTATGTTTTTCGCAATCACGAGTTGCGACAGGACCCTACTCATTGGTTACTACTGTACTCACTTGATTCTAGACACGGCTCTTGTCCCTCCAAGTCTCCCCTCCTGTTGAACGGTGACGTATGTATTAGTTGTGTATGTGTAGGCTTTTGTGTGTGCGTAGACCTGTGTGTATGCACGTTGGCGTGTGTGTATGTGTGTGAGTGCGTATGTGTATGAGCGTGCGTGTGTCTACGACATGGACGCCACCGACCAGGAGCGGCTACCGGAAGACGGAGCCGCGCCTGCAGGTGGCGGTGGTGGTTGAAAAAGGCACGGAACATCAAAGACGGTCAAATGAGAACAATAAGCAATCGTGATTGCTCAATAAAAAACTACACAAAAACTTAATTACGTCACAAACATACTACTAGGGGAATGGCCCTACAGATTTTGGGGCACAAAATTTATAGATCCGGTCCTGCTCAGTTTAAAGTAAAATAAAAAACGGAGCCCCTTCAAGAAAAAAATTGGGCCTACCAATACAGGGCCGCCAGAGCTTGAGTTTTCCTTCAAGATCTTATAGTTTTTTCAATCGGAGACTACCGTTTTTTAAGACCAAACTGTCCAAATAACGAGCCTGAACCTCCCTCCCCATGACCATATGGCCTATTGTGGCAATTGTCCCTGATAAAAAAAAAGTACTTTGTGCTGATTAACTAATACGAATACGACGACCAGCCAGCAGGGGCGGATACAGAAAAATCATTTGGAAGGGGTACGGAAAATTGAATAGCCCCCCCCCCCGCGTCACCTTTGATGTTCCATAACAAAGCTTTAATGACTTTATTTTTAAAAGTGCATGTTTTTTATTTCTCCTTTAGATCGAGGAATCTACTTCGAAGTACATGAATATTTTGCACAAATATACTTTTAATGTAGACCGAAAACATGTGAAATACATGAACTGAAAACATCTTTAATGTTTAAGCCATTTAAATACTAAACCCAATATAATGTCACCGAGATGCTAGACAATGAGCAGTTTTACTCAGGAACATTGCCGTTAAGGTTATAACAAAAGGGCAAAGTTATTAAATAAACCCATACCTCACTTGAAGTTTTTTAAATTAATTTATAAAGAAAATCATAACATATAAGTTTTACTGAAGAATTCAGAAACTATTTTTGTGTGAATTTCAAAACAATTGCTGATTTGTTCTTGAAACCATGATACAGTTGAGATAACATATTGATACTACATGCCGTTTCCATTAAAAATCATAGTTTTTACCAAGAAACTACCATATGATTTCTTTCATTTTGCATTTTTTATAAGCTGAAAAAGAATCGCAAATAGGTTCCTGGATCAAAATGACTCTTTTAGGTGCGCCTACAAATTAAAAAAAAATAAATAAATAAAATTTAAAAAAAATCAAAATAATTATTGATTCCATCAAATTAGTGGACGAATCGCGATAATACGGTCCCTTGAATTCGAAACTATAGTGAGTTAAATGTATTCTGCAACTCTGAGCCTCTGACTCCAGTAATACTTCCTTAGCGAGCAAATATGCTGTGTGTGTTTTGTGTTCTTTTTAATTAACTACGTAAAAAATGCAAAAGAAAAGTCAATTAAAAAGTAATAACTAAAATAGTGAAATTAATTCATCCTTAGGGGGGGGGGACGCAACTCCCAGCCAGTCTAGCATAGATTAGACAAAACCTCTTCTGAAACGTTGGTCCAAAAAAAAAAAAAAAACTCAAAACCATTTATTCCTAGAAAGATAAAAAAGTGCGATTTTTCCATTCATGTCATAGTTAGAAACAACTGCCTTAGCGCATTACAGAAGTGGGAAAAGCAGATTCTGTAGGTCGAATTTGGAGTTTAGGTTGGGGGGGGGGGAAGCGACAAGAATAATCTTTTCAGAATTAATCGGTAAAATAAATTTAAGTGATCGATATGCTAATTAATGGACGTATCTCAACTCCACATCAAGGAAAATTGATATTCCGTTGAGATTCTTGAGTCATTAAATACAAAATTAATCAAAAAATTTATTTTCCTTTTTTCTTCCCATAATAGGAGAAACAAACATTAAATATGTATACTCAAACCCCAAATAATGAGGGAATTAACAAAATATTTATAAACGAATAAAAATTTTATGTTTTAAGTATTTATTTAGCGAGACTTATTTTCGTCGTCATGGTTACAAATCGTCTGCATTCAAGGCTTATCTCAAATAGTTTTTGCATAAAGGGTTTTTTTTTGTGTAAAATCAAATATTTTCAAGAAAAACATCTAAAAATACTTAATTCTGGTAAGGATAAAAGTATAACATTATACGTTGTAAGTTTAATCTTTATGAAAAGTGCACGAGTGCAATTTGGTCATATCTTTATTACCTCATCCTAATTACTAGTTTTTTTTAAGAATATGCCTCCTTTTACCTAACCGAGAAAATCACTGGTCATGATATGATGAGTGTGAATTTGTCCTCTACTTCCATTCTATACATAGAAACAAGAAACTCAACGAGTAGGGTCCTATCGCAATTTATGATTTCGAAAAACATATTTTGAAATCAAGACGCCAAAATTCAAATGAATGCCATGGCCTTTTTTTTTTTTTCAAGTTACAACAATTTATACATTTTGAAGTAAAATTGTGAAATCAAAGTTTGTGTGTGGTCTTTGTATTAATGTGGGGTCTCTTGACTAGAATGTGCTACGCTGCAAATGCTTGAAAAAAAAATGACAGAATCTTGAAAAAGAGAGGAAAGAAACAAAATTTTGAAATCTTAGAAATCATGGCTAAAACTAAAACAAGTGAAAATGTGTGAAGGCTATCAGCTAAAAACAGATAAAAAATTATAAATCATGTATTAATTTGAAAAAGAAAGGCATACCCTCTCTAATATGCACACTTGAAGGATCCATGAGCAGTGCATGTCTGAGACAATTTCTTTTACTCATGATTTGTCCTAACATAACTGAACCAACACTTATTTGCAATATTAGCAACCAAACTTCAAATGATTAAAATGTTTTTTTTTCCACCACACTTCTAAGATTTAAATGAAATGGCTAGATGTAGCTGTTAAAAAATATCATAGCTAATTTGAGAGGTTGCAGAAAATTTATAACAATCTGGTAGAAAACATTAAATATACAGACACAAAGATTTGATACAAGAACTTTATTTATAGCTTCCAAAAATATACGCATAGTAGGTACCAATTCAAATGATCAAATCTTTATTTCTTCATGAATGAAACAGAAATATATCTGTTTAACAAATTGGATTTGATCAAGGGAAATGGAGCAAGCCTCCAAACAATATGGTAAAAACCTTTTAAAAATTAACCAATTCCTCTTAAATGAATTGTTATGAGGCATGTTATGTCTTCAGATACTTCCACCCTTTTTAGATGACAAGCAGACAAATTACACAGAATAATTTCAATATTTTCCCCCAATGTCTCGTTAGTTCTACCATTATCTTGCTTCACACTGTTCCTTCAATGTTCTACGTAGGATGTCTTTAAAGATGTCTTAACAAGCTTCTAAGCAAATATCTAGAAAAAAGAGGATCCAAGATTTAAATCTTCAAGAATATGCTCCTACTTAGTCTTCCATTGAGCTTAAAAATTTACTTTCTGAATTTTCATTTAAACTATTTTACAAAAATTATGGGTGCTATTAACAAAGATGGGGTAAGAGATATTAAGACATGAAAGAAACAGGTGATCTAAAGAAGCTCCAAACATCTCTATATGGAGTAAAATTGCGTAACACTTTTTCATCAGGGGTGTGTAAAGAGGTGTCAGAAGGTATAAAAATTACTTAACAAATACACAGTAAAAATTAATTTAGGTTAGCTATGCCAATCACTGTAAATTCAAGAGATCAATGAGCCTGAGCTGTTATCTTTCGCTAACAGCTCAGGCTCAGGAGCAAAAGCTAACATAGTTAGCTTTTGCTCCTCAGATGTGTAGACAAAATACTACATAGTACAGTTAACTCTCAATCACTGTACTCAAAGTCCTGAAAAAACCGGCTATAACCTTTGAGTTACAGGAAGCAACCACAGCCTTCTCAAGAGTTAGGGACCCAATGAAATCTATGAGATAAAAAAATATTAGAATTAGAGTCAACTGCATAACACAAATCAATGAATAATAAAAAGTTAGAACATAAGAAAAAAATTCATGTACACTTGTTATTTGATGATTTTAAAGTTGAATAATTTCCTCCTTGATTACTTATTACAGATTAAAACTCATGAAATATCTCACACATTCATACTTCTGTTGATTTAGTTATTACTCTTCAGGCTCCGACTAAATTGAAAAGCATAAGCAGAGGAAATGACAGCAAATGAAGCCAAATCTCTCTACTATGTGCCATTTAGTCAGGAATTTTCAGTTTTTGCATCTGCACATGCGAAATACTTCTTGAACTGAGGGGGAAAAAACAACTTAATTTAAAACTTAAATGCACAAATATTGCCATGCATCATAATCATACTGGAATAATACACAATGCATTGTTTTTTCTCCTTTTTCAAATATCAAATTGCAGTTGGTTCTGTTTAACGACATTCTATTGAATGACTTTTCATAGTCCCAGATACTCCACTGCAGTTTTAGAAGCATTCTATTTAAGTACGATTTTTTTGTGGTCCCCTGAAAGTCGTTAGATAGAGTCAACTGTATTATATTTCTCATCTATTTCTAATTAAATCATTTATTTAATAGTTTTAATAGGTTAACAAGCTGTTTTTAATAGCTTACTCTGATTAACTTTTTTTGAACACAAATCAATAAACAATCACAAGTTAGAATACATGGGAAAAAGTTCATGTAGGCTTGTGTCATTTATCAACTTTTTAAAATATTACTAAGATAATAAGTAAAAATACTACTTTATCTACTTTAAAAATACTACATACAACTAAAGTTGTATGATTTTCTACTTGATTACCTCTTACAGATGAAAACCCTTGAAACATCATACAGATCCATACTTCTGTTGATTCAGTTGTTACTCTTCAGGTTCAGGCTAAACTGAAAAGTACAAGCAGAGGAAATGACTGACAGTAAATGAAGCCAAATCTCTCTACCATGTACCATTCAGTAAGGAATTCAGTTTCTGAAGCTGCACGCCCAAAATACTTCTTTAACTATGGGGGGAAAAAACAACTTAATTTAAATCTTAAATGCAACAATTTTACAATGCATCACAATGGAATAGTACGCAATGCATGAGTTTTCACTGTTTTCATAAACAAATTATTATATTTCTGTTGTCTATTACACCACGTTTCTACTTACTCAGATGAACAATATAGAATAGCATCCAAAAGGAGAACAATTATAATAAATTAATATGAATTTCTGCCTTCTGTGCGTAGAAAAAAATCAAGAATACCAAATGTCAAGCAGGGAAATGCTTTGCACACGATGCATTTTAACCTGGAGTGCTCACAGACATATAAGATAAATACACCAGTTGTGATCAGTGCTTCAGCAGTAGCCACTTCAAGGTTAATACTTGAGAAAATAGGATTCCAGGTCTCCCAATGGATTCAAAAGTGCATCAAACATCATTTACACCTCAATAGCGAAATATTAAATACATTGTAACATTTTACCCGCATCAAATCATATTGTCGACATGCAAGGTCGAGCGAAACAATTTTGTAATAGATTAACTAGGTGCATCAATTTTTAAATAAATATTTTGATTCTTTAAGAATTGAAGTTTTCAATACTGTTTTTTTGGGCACTTATCTAGTTCTTTTGTGAAACATAAATTAAACTTAATTATTAAAATTTGCCTTACCAAATTATCCTTGGGTACTTTTCGTTCGTTCATGCGCATCAAACCATTGCAGTCGCCTAACGTCATAGTTGCCATAAACTCCAGGTCAAAATCACTAACGATTTAGCTGTTATTTACATCTACTCGACAAGATGCTGTCCATATTTAAATAAAAGTAGCCTTACAAAAACTGGCCCAGTAATGCATTGCCATGAAAAGAAAAAAGAAGCCAGGAATATAATACAAACATTACAGTGCAACAAGAATAACACAGTAAAAGAGCTGTAAAACACTATTGAAAAGATATTACACGAAGCAATTTGGCATTAAGTATAAAATAATTACCTATTGCTATTTTAATTGCATGTTGAGCTGTAGGAGTTCTTAGTATAAAAAATGTCATTCAATGCAATAAATGTATTATCAAACAGAAAGCTACATTAATGTTGATTAAAAATACACCAAATCGAGGTCTCAAAAACAATAGATATCTTCTTTGGTGACTAAATACGTTCATAAAACCAATCATTGGCAAACTTAAGAGTCATTAATGAATTGCGACACATTTTGAGCAGTGTATTTATTTATAGCCTTATAAAACAGCTAATACATGCAACGTAGTATTATTTTTTAAAGAGGAAGCAACTTGTAAGAAAATTAGATTATATTTCTTATATGTAAGTTCGGTGTACTGGTCAACACACAAAACTTATACTCACTTATAGATTTCCTTTCATTTTTGTTTTCTTTCCTTTTTTTTGGCACTCTCGTCCGCCAAAAAACATTGGTGTATTTTAATTTGTAATACACCAATTCGACATTTCCATGTTTTTAACGTGTCGAATATGAACATCACTCGTCAATTTAGCAGAATCTTGCACATCAAAATGCACAAAATTCTCTTCTTCCGTAATTTGTCTTGTAAGCTTTCAAATGAGGAAATCTTCGCCCCTACTTCAATAGTCATTCCTCTATAATTACAATAATTAGATCATTAAAATACTATCCATATAGGAAAGTATGCCGAAAAAGCACGAGGCGCAGTTGTTTCTCGCTGGAATAAACATAAACAACGCGAACTTGATCGCCAAATATCGAGGACGTCTGAAACCACGCCAAGTTACTACAAAGGTTGCTAGAAAAATCGAGGAGTAGCAGACACTTCCATTAAACT
>NW_026558250.1:0-19139 GCF_026930045.1 Uloborus diversus
TATTGCACGATGAAGCAATATTGAATCGGATTCTTTTTTTACAAAGATTGATAAATCTGTAGCAATACGCCAAGATGCGTATCATTTTTCGAATAGACGAGAGAATAAATCATTTGTTGAACTAGCATGAAAGTTGAACATTGGATTTGATTCTTCCTCAGTCTTAACTGCGCTAGCAACGTCTGTAGACTGTAATTCAGCCGTAAGTCAATGCATTTGATTTTAATTCAGCCACTGCGGGCCATGCCACCACAGATCGCAATTTGGTAGACATTTAGGGTCGATAGATACCACGTGAAGCGATGTCTGACGGGTTCTCTCTGGAGGGTACGAAATTCCAGTGAACTGAGGGTAGAACTTCTATTATTTCAGAAATTCTATTTGCGACAGAAGTTTTCCACTTACGTGGATGAGAAGATAGCCATGAAATAACTACCTTTGAATCTGTGCAGTCCATGCGAAAACGCGAAGATTTAGATTCTTCAACGAGTCGAAAACAGTGAAAAATAATTTTGATAACAAGTGCGCGGCACATAATTCCAGTCTAGGAATGGAGATTTAATACCATTGATGAATGATATCACCTATTAACTTTAATACTTCCTGCAGAGTTAGTGGAAGAACTAACATTTCATCTACTTTCTATGAATAACAGATGAAGAGACTTCTTTAAAATAACTAAAATTTATTAACACGTGAGAAAAAAAGTATATATAATTGTATAAACTATTAACTGAAGCCAAAGGTAAGAGACTAATTAAATATGACTAGCTTGTTCGTTAAGCTCATCCTAATACCGCTAATCTAAGACAATGATCAGCTAAGCATCATCGGCAATCAGCCGAGCAATACGAGTTCCACCCAAGCTACCTTTTGCAGGAGAGACATCACCGAACGAGTCTAAAAAAAAATTTTGAAAAAAAAAAAAAAATAGAACCGACTTCAAAATTGCTCTAAAAAGTGAAAAATAATTTTATTCTTTAAACACCATCGGTAATACTTTTAAACATAATTTTTGAAGTTGGCGCAAAAACGATCGATAAAATTATTCACAGCCATAACTCAACTACAAGTATAAATTTAACCACGTCCAGTTTCTTCACTACCACATGCATTACGCATTGATGACAGCATATTTGAGTAACGATATAAATGTTTCGTTCCTAAGTTTGGATGATTTTTTGATAAAAATATGAACGAAGCATGGTTACAATGAAATTTACTTTTTTTTTTTTTTTGCGCCAACTTCAAAAATTATGTTTAAAAGTATTACCGATGGTGTTTAAAGAATAAAATTATTTTTCACTTTTTAGAGCAATTTTGAAGTCGGTTCTATTTTTTTTTTTCAAAATTTTTTTATTTCATTCCTTTTAGTGTAAATGTAGATATT
The DNA here is from genome assembly GCF_026930045.1 of Uloborus diversus. Lineage (NCBI taxonomy): Eukaryota > Metazoa > Arthropoda > Arachnida > Araneae > Uloboridae > Uloborus > Uloborus diversus. Next base: position 1,391 of record NW_026558250.1, read on the forward strand.
TCAGTAAAAGTAAGCAGTTACCTAGTAAGAAGTGCGTCTCTATATCACTGTATTGCTTTAGAAAAGCCTTTATTCAAAATTATAATTACAATTACTATTAATGTTACAGTTATATGGCACCAAACTTTTATAACAATGAGTTTCATATTGTCGCGTAGATGAAGATAGCGAAGACAATGTGAAAGCCAAATGAAGCGAATACTCTTTAGTCTCAACTCAAAATCTTTATTCTGAACCACGAATGAACGTTACATCTCCTTATATACAACTTGAAAAAGTGCTGGAACTTTCCAGACTTGAAAAAATACAGAAATTAATAGAAAATTCGAGAAAATACGGGAAACAGTAGAAACGAAATTTTAGTAAAATTCACTTTGTCCTAGTCGGGATTTGAACCCGGGTTGATCGTGTGGGAGACGGGAATTCTACCACTGAGCCACCGTTATCCACGGATGAAAAGTGCGAACTTCGCTACAATATCATTTTAATCATTTAATAGGGAAATTTACTGTTTTTTGCCCATAACTTTTTTACTAAAGAACAAATATGGTCAAACAAAGTAATGGGACCTAAGTTGAGCCATCCTCTATCCATTAAAAAAAGAATCATCAAAATCGGTTCACTAGGTGAGACGCTATGAGTGGACAAACAAAAAAAAAACATACATACGATATGAACTGATAACCGCCTCCTTTTTGAAGTCGGTTAAAAAAAGAGAGAATCTCAACCCCGTTCGCTATCAAATAGCCTGTCCTCATCAGTATTCACATCAATGCACTCACCTCCATGCAACCAACGAGGATGCTCCAAGTGGCGGAGACGCCTCCCTGCTTAGCCAATAGCGGGAGTCCGTGACGTCCCACGTCCGATCCGACTGCCAGCTTCCGATTCATCTAGATCGTTGGTCGGAACGAGCATCGGTTGATTATCGTGAAGTCCAGTTACATGGGCAAAAGTAAGTGAAGAGTTGATTGTAGTAATTCTATTTCTAACAAGATTTGCTTGAGTGGCGCAACCTTAGTTTTAGCAACCAACAGTGAAACTGTTGTGGACCCATCGACAATTTGACGTTGTCGGCGATGACAGTAAATCACAGCCGCGTATGCTAATGACGTGTCTGCAAAACTATGTAATTCGATATCGCATTCTGAATTAATGGTGACACTTCTAGGAATGGAGTGATATCATTTATTTCGTTAAATGATGCCTGAAACTTTGACCATTCCGTTTCCATTAGCTTGGGAATGGGTGAATCCCAATCCCCTTGATAAGCCACAACTTCTGATAAAATATTTTGATTGTAACTACACAAGGTGCAAGTAATCCCAAAGGATCCAAAATACGTGCAGGCTCGGATAGAGTTCGTCTTTTAGTATAGGGTGGTGAAAGTGCTAAATTAACCTTGAATGCAAATGTATCATTTGTTGAATTCTATAATAAACCTAACACTTTAGAACTAACATGTACATCACGATTAATTTCAAAGTTTGTGTCCGACGAACATTGCTCGGGAAATTCGTCAAGGAATTCGGAAGAATTTTAACTCCATTTCCTTAAGTTTAATCCGTAGGATTGTAAAATTGAAGCAATATTTTTACAAATTGGAATTGCGTGTGAAACATTACTCTAACCTGACAAAAGATCATCCATATATATGTATTCTTGTAAAATGCGTGATATTTTAGAATTAGGTGTATCAAGAGCAATTTGTTTGATTCATCTGGTAGCTAGAAACGAGGCAGAAGCTAAACCGTAAGTTACACTTTTTAACCCGTAAGTTTGTATTTTATCTTCGGCATTGTATCGCCTAACAATTTGTTGATAAGGTTGATCTTCGTCCGACATTAAAATTTGACGGTACATTTTCTCAATGTCCGCAGTGAAAACTATTTTTGGAAATCTGAAGTTAAGCAATATTTTAAAAATATCCCTTGTAATTTGGGTCCCGCTCCTAAAATTGAATTTAGCGAAGTTCCGTTTGAAGTTTTACAAGATACGTCAAAAACTACGCATAATTTTGTAGTTGTACTAGACGGCTTGAACGCAGCGTGATGAGGCAAGAACCACTGCTCATTTTTTCGAAGAATTTATAAATTCTTTGTTAAAGGTGACACGTGACCCAAATCTTCGTAGTTACGCATAAATTCTATATACAGTGAAACCTGTGTAAGTTGACCACTTGCGGTGCAGGTCAACTTAGACAGGTAATCAACTTATAAAGGGGGTAATGATTTTTTTTTTGTCATTTCTTGCACCATGTATTCATTTTTTGACTAATTGACACTTACTATTTCTGTTCAACTCACTTTCATTATTTAGTATTACTTTGAAACAATAATTTAAAATGTTATTCAAATATTTTTTGAGATTATTTTCCCAGAATGACGTATGTGTCACGCAAATTTAAAATTTCAGTAAATTGATCAAAAAAATTTTTTTATTGTTTATGAAAAGTTACTCATTTGATATTAATAGTTTCTAAAAATTCATAGCTAATAAAAAATTAAATTTTTCGCTTTATTTTTTTCTCATATACATTTATAACCCCTTGATAATATACTTTTCAACAAAATATCTCCTTATTGAAGTTTGGCGCACTTATTAGACCAGTTTTGGAAATTCCATATGTCTCCCAGCTAATTTTCTCTGGATTTCTCTCTTTTAAATTAATTTTAATATTTCATACTTTTTATCAATCTCAAGGTCAACTTTACAGGTTTTACTGTAATAATTTTCGAATTCCGGATTAAATTTAAATTTTCGTTCCATGGCAAAAAGTCGCGAAATAGCCGCGGGTTTTGAATCACCTAATTCATCTTTCGACTTCAAAAATGGCAACTTCACAACAAAAAGTCCTTCTGCATTTGTTGAATAATTTTCTTTAAAGTGTGTTTCTACGAATTCTTCTTCCGGTGAAAGAATTTTACTTTTCGCTACTGATACTTCTTTCATTTCCCAAAATTTTCTAAACTCACGATTAACATTTAATTCGTAAATATGTAAGCTAGTTGATGAATTTAAATTCAACTGATTTTCTGGCATTCTTCCCGAAACCAAAAATCCAAAAATTGAGTTTTGAGCGATTAAATTGCTTTCCGAACAATCTGACCCGGAAGGAAAATAGAGAATAGGTAATCAGCACCAAGAATCATGTCACTTGGAATGAAAAAGTTTTCATCGGCTGAATTAATGTTACTTAAATGTGCGAAATGTTCTTTTTGAATTGTTTCAGTTGGAAGTGGTGCCGTCAGTTTATCCAGAATTAACGCATTTATGGGCAGTGTAACACCAGGGTGGAATCTGGAACTTAAATTGATTTCAACGCAGCCTTTAGTCAAACCATTTCTAGAACCTGCAAGACCAGTAATAGGGAAACGTGCAATTTTTCTTTTTAATCCCGAAGAATTTAAACAGGAGTTTGATATGAGCGTAGTCATGCTTCCAGAGTCACACAAAATTCTTAAGGTTCTCCACCCCCCGCTAGCATCTCTGACAAAAACACAAGCTGTAGGTAATAACGCAAATTCAGCTCTAATGGCATTCACAGATACGCTTTTTTCGTTTCGTGTTGGGTTATCAGTTTGTTTGCAGAAAGTTTTGACTTGAACCTTTCGAATGATATGCATTCGATAAAACATTCTTTTGCTCATAATTTTCATGCAGAAGCAAATGACATGAATAAGAATTGCGTGATTGAATATCCGAATGCTTGTTAGATAAACAATTAAAGCACAATTTGAATTTACTCACGAATTGCTTGAGTTCTTTTACATTCATTTCTTTAAATTTCGGACATTTCGACAAATAATGAGAAGTATCCTTACATTTTATACACCTACTAGCATTCCCGTACCCGGCATTGCTCGGGTAATGGAATTAGCAGGGGTTAACAGTGCTTGGTGCACCTTGGTTTCGAAAATCCCCTATAATAATTACTTATGGCCTATTTCGAAAAAAACTTTCTTAGTGGATACTTTCATAATCATGTGGACATGCCTGCCAAATTTCAAGTCAGAGGCTTCAGCAGTATTGGCTGTGCGTTGATATATATATATATATATATATATATATATATATATATATATATATATATATATATATATATATATATATATAAAATGTTATCTCAGGACATTGATTTTTATATATTAAGATTGCCTGCAGTATTTTTATTATTTCTGGATGAATTTCTAATTTCATTGCATTCGTTTGAATCTCGCCGGTGCCTCCAAATGTTTGCTCTTGTAATGATTGTAGGAATGTAGTCAAGGAAACTAAGATTTACTTAAAACTATTATATTTGACTTAACATATGTACAGGAAATTAAAATAACATTAAAAAATTAAAACCCCTCTTGGTTTTTTATAAAAGTATTTGCAGCATGCAGTGTAATGGACGAGTGTCCGAAAGCTGTTAAGATACGTCAGGTTGGAAGCCGCTCATTCTCACGGAGCTCAGCTGTTTTACGCTCACAGTCACCTGTGCTTCCCTCTGCGGACAGCGCATTTACATAATGGCGCAGACAATACCATTGGATCAATTCCCATACAGAGCCCGACTAACTGAAAGTGAGGCCCACAATGCTTGCCGTTTATTTAAAAGAGGATTCTTTAGTATTTTTAAAAAAATACATTAATAAACAACGCTATGTATAAGTTTTCGAAAAATTCGGGGCCCTTAGAAGGATGGGGCCCAGGCCTAGTTGGCCTGTGCGTTAATCAGACCCTGTTCCATTACGTACAAGTGAGTTATTTATAGTAACAGTGCCCCCCACGACCCACTCCACCACGCTCCTTAAATGTCAAGGAAAGTAGTGAGTTCCACTTCCAGTTCATTTACTGCGCTATTCAGAGCTGTTTTCAGTTCATAGAGTGCAGTCTCTGTGGACTTACCAGGCAGCATGCTAGCACTTAGAAAGAGGGTTGAATTTTAAAACACTATCCCTCATGTATCTATCAATTAGTTATTCCAGTTTTTAGGAGAGAAGAGGTTAGACTGACTGATCTAAAGGCTTTCTCTTCTTTGAAGTCTGGTTGTTGTAGGTCTTATAAAGATGTGTGATAGTATCCTCATCTTAGTGCAGGTGAACTGGTAGAATTTCATCAGGTCCTGCAATTGAACTGGTTGGAATGAATTGATGTTCCATGGGTCTTAATTTCGTCCGCCTGTTTCCATCTTTCCTTTCTTCCGTGTAAGGAATATAGTGGAATATCGGGATGACTTTCTTCATCTTTAGTTACAGAACCAGGAAAGTGTACCCCAAACATTTCTGTTAATGCTTTCCCTGTCTGGTTTTTGAAACACTATCCCTGATGTACATATCAGTTAGTTTCTCCAGAGGTTTTAAGAGAATTTTGATAAGTCTAAAGGCTTTCGCCTCGTTGTAGTTAGGCTTCCCTGGTTTGGGTATAAAGATTACCTTGCAAGGACAAGGCACATAGCCAAATACTAAACAGGACCTGTAGATCCTTCAAAGATGTTGTGTGATAATATCTGCACCTTACTGCAGGTGAACTGGTAGAATTTCATCTGGTCCAGCAGATTTAGATGGTTTGAATGAATGGGTGTCCCACACAATCCTGCCAGGGGTCACATTTCACCCGGCAGTCCTCACCTTTCCTTACTTCCACTTAAGGAATATAGTGGAATATCAGGATGAATTCCTTTATCTTCAATTACAGAGCCAGGAAAGTGTACGCTAAACATTTCTGTTAAAGTGATTTCCCTGTCTTCAGTAAAGGTTTCCCAGTCTTCCTATGGAACACAGTTGACAAAATTAGTCACTAGAGAGTATTTTCGTTAGTTTAGCTATACGAGAAACGCAGTCCAAATGGCTACAGAACCGTTCTTGTTTACTGGCTCTTGTAGCCTTTATTGTACTTGGCTTCATGGTATGAAGACTAATCGCGTGTTTTTTTTTTTTTTTTGCCTTGTTAAAAAGTCTCCTACAGTTCTTCCTCAACTCAATAAGATCTTTACACCATCAAAAAATGCGTCTTGGGGAACTATTTCAAAAAAGAAAGGAAGAAGTTCTCAACCAAATACTTTTTCAATAATGCCATCAAAGTTGGTCTAAAATTACATTTTTCGGACTTCAGTTGCGAAACATTTCTGGGAGTACTCTCCCCCTGAACCCAAACTACTCTCCCCCTAGCATCTGGAAGTCTCCCTAAATCCCATCTTTTTCTTTTATTGTTCCCGAAATTAGTATATACAATTGCGTTTTAAAGACTTAATTTGAAAAATTTTTGGAGGAAAGTCTCCGAACTTCTCTTTTTCCTGTGATCACGCTGTCTTGACTTGCATTTTCAGAATGGAGTTGACAAAATTTCTCTCCAGAGAGTATTTTCGTGAGTTCAGCTACACGAGAAACTCTGTCTAAAAGGCTACAGAGCTGTCTCCTGTTTACTGGCTCTTATAGCCTTTATTGTGCTTTGTGGGAGCTTCACGGTATGAAAACCAATCATCTGTTTTGGCCGTTATTCAGGGTAGGAAGTAGTCCTATATGTCCTATATTTTCAAAAAGGTCCTATATTTTTGCGATTTCCTATATTCTCATAGTTTTTTGCATACATTTTTAGAAAATGACCATTGAACAACCTTTAGGTCACTTGATTCGCACTTTCTTTTAAGGCCTGACAAAAAGATAATTCAAGACTGCTTAAAAACAAAATACTTGTAATAAAATTTTTTTGTGAATTACTACCAACACCAGTCTGTTCAAATCTTGGTATAAGTGTAGAGCATTTTTGAAAATATTTAAAAATTATTTTAAGAGAAAGCTTCAGTGATCCATATTTTGTGAGAAGCTTTCCAAACTATTTAAGAAGCACATCGTCAATGAATCGGCACCAACAAAATGTGGGAAGAAGAATCCAATATACATGTACAAAAAAGAAAAAAAGTATCTGTTTGAAATACTAAAATGTAGGTAACTACGTAAAAAAGACGAACTAACTCTCCCTGGATTCAAAATTTGAGTTTCTTGTCAAAGTTTGTTTTAAATTTTTATAACACTATCTTTAGCATAATTTGTTATGGAAAAGTAGGCTTTTCATAAATTAAAAAAAAAAAAGTTGCATGCCCTTATTGGAAAGGAACCTCCTAAAGCCATGTCATCATCTAAAAAATATCTTCTCTGTACTTTGCCCTAAGTAGTGGTTGGGAACCACTGGTCTAAACAGCCAGAGACTGTCTAAAACTGCCTTCTTAGGACTTCCAATTTGAAAAATCTTTCCAGGGGAGAGCCCCCAGACCTTCTTAGCAGGTAGAGGAAAGCTTGCCCCCTCCCCATCATGTACAAAATGCAATTTTTTTCAAATGCTCTGATTTTACTGCAGTTGATGCAACTGTTGAATTTTTATTTCACTTACTAACAAATATAAGGCAAAAGCTAAAAGTTCCTTCTTAGCGTAAAAAACAGTTACCTAATAATCTTTTTTCTGCTTCTTTCTTTTCCTATGTGCAGGGGTGATTGTGTTCTGGTATTTTACCGGATTTCCGGTACTTCCTATATTTTCAGAAAAACTCACTTTTGTAAAATTTTGGTTGATGTTTAATGAAACGCCGAAAGTCTAAATTGAAGACGTTTCGTTTGGTATAAAGCGTAAGCTACCGTCATGTTTTGCAAGCTCTATGGCAATTATCGAAGAACAGCTGGGGTGAGAGACGGAATAATGGCTAGACAAGATGAGGAAGGAGGGTTACTTGATATTTTCCCCCTTAATATTTTCTTTCCAAGATGACTAATAGCGTTTCTCTGTTGCATATCCTAATATGCTGATGATGTAATTAGGGGTACCCCTCCCCCCCCCCCCCCGACTGCGATGGCACCCCTCAATTTTACCAAGCCCCCTTTTTCCTCAAGAATTGCCACCCACTAATAAAAAGACTTAAATTCTTCTAAATTAATTTCTCCAAAAGTTTCTGTGGTATAATCTGCCTCATAATCACCCCCCCCCCCCGACACAAACACATGAAAATCCTTGCTATAGCTATTCACCAAGATGGTCTATGGCTTTTCTCGGTTGCAGATGCTTATGTAATAGTCTTTGCAGTAACCCCCCCATAAAATTTTGAAATTTAACGACCTATATGTATTGAAAATATCAATATTTGGAGAGCGATATAGTGACATCGACCTTGCATCGCGTTTTCGGATACGTCGCGCTTTTAGGTAGCATGCTTTAATCAGCGGTTCCCAACCGGGAGCTCGCGGAAAAAAAAAATTGTAATGGCGGAGTTTTAACATGCCTATTTCTGATAAAGTTTCATGTTAAAGTGATTTATCAGAAAAATATTTGCATACTTCCCTGACATATATCGATCGACCTGATATATAGCGCTTCGATTGACAATGGTAGCCCTAACGTCATGCTGAAAACGCTCTACTGTGAACAGTGCTCATTTTCAAGTTCTGAGAAAACGAGTTTAAAGATAACATCCTCGGTAGGCTATCATTGAAATTCTTTTCTAAATCATGCTGTATAGCAGCACAATGAACTGACAAAAGGAATAACTTGGAACTGATTTTAGTGTTATTGGTTACAACTAAGATTTGAAATAAACTTGAGGCAATTGAAGATTTCCAGAACGAAACAGCGACCTATCTACACACCCCTCAACCCCAGATTCCTTATGAGTTTCGTAGCAATCTTTAGTGAACTTAATTTTCTCCCCTAACCTTCATTTTTCATAAGATAAACAGTCGTGGAAAAAAAATGTACGAATGTTTCGAAAAAAAAAATTCTATCCATAGTTTTTTTTCGATACATAGAGACAATTTTTCTATGCAATGAACATACAAATTTGCTGAGACTTCCATATATAGAAAATTTTGATATGTGGAAGTTCGATATATGGAGACTCGACTGTATATATATAAATCTTCGGTACAGTAAAAAGGGACGAAAGAAGAAAACGTGAACTGCAGAAAGCTGCAGATGATCCAAAGCAACCATGTATCATGAGACTCCTGCTCCAAAGAAAACAAAAACAGATCCTGTTGTTAGAGGAACAATTCCTCTAATATCGATCCCTCGTCAGTGGCTGAGCCGTCATCTTCATTGCATTCTTCTGAACATGGTCACTCAGGTTCCGCTGGTGAAGCAACAAGTAAGTGAATTTATTTTACTTTATAGTGAACGACATAATCACAGGGCTCCGTAGCGCCCAGGATCGTACGAAGCTCCAAGCACTTTTAGAATTTTTTTGTACCCAAAACTGTAGGTTCGTTCATGGACGGGGGGGGGGGGGGCTTTTGCTGCACGATCCACATTGAAATAGTTTTAAATAATTTACATAAATTTATTAACTTGCATATTCTCCAGAAATGAGTTTTCGATGCAGTTGAAGAAACGTGTTTTGGATTCAATACTAACAATCTGCAAATGCTGGAATTAAACAATTTTTCGCGCTTTTTTTCCAGCGGAAACCAAATACGCCAAATTGTACAGTAAAGTTAACCTAGAATTATGAAAAAAAATTAAATTAGCTATTACTGATCTTTATCTGACTCAAATGTATTAGGAAATATGTTGACTAGTTTTTATCCTAGTCCCTCGGTCTCCAAATATCTCGAAAATTTCAGAAATTTGCGACGTTACTTTGTTTTGGTATTTCAGAACTCATGTTAGTCATTGTTTCAAAACTAGTTGACGATTTGTTGCTTGTGGTTGACCGCAAAAACAAATGACTATTGCTACTTGACAGCCACCAGGAAAATCCACACCGTAATCTAAGAACTCGAGAAAAAACGAGGGGATTTAGATTCCATTCTTAAAAAGGATTCTTCTTATCTGCAGAATGGAACTAAGGTTGCTTCGTCGACATTAAAGGTTTTCTTCAGGAAGATAGAATTCCATTACTGTCTGACTGTCGATTTGGAAAGCCTAATATCCGGTTTATAGCCGGAAATGGACGTATCTATTAGTTAATAGGGATGTTAGTTCGTTTGTTTCAGATGTGCACTTTTGCCTCTCTATTATTTAGCCTTAGTTTCGTTTTTCTCACAGCAGCATTTTTTAAATCTAAAGTATATTCGATCCATATTATCACGGCAAAAATTAATTGACATATTTATTCACAACAAAGTTTTGAGCTTACCATTTTACGTTCCTGAACGAAATGAAAATGTTTTATTTTCTTTTTGTTGTTTCCATGGTAACTATTTTTATTTCCCCTTATTTTATTTTCGAGAATGAATAAGGCACTAGTGACATAAAGCACATGCATCAAAATCCCATCGTTATTTCCCCTTCTCCCCTGCTAGATTCATTCAGATGGAATCGTCTTTACTTGGCAGATTGCCAAATTACATAAAGCAAAATCTTGATGAATTGTCTCGGGATGATGCAAGGCAGACAGTTCATCATCCGAAAAGTTTGAGGTGAATGTCTGCTACGTCATTTTGGATACCACAATTGCACTACTCAACGCCCGATTTGTTGTAAATGAACCACTCTTTTAAGACATTGCATTGCGAGGTCCACAGCCTGATTACCCCTTGTCTTAGATTTCAGGGGGCCCAAAATCCCCTTAATTTATTATGCTAATTAAAAATAATGATTTCACCGAGAATCTAGAGTACAATGATGTCACTGATATTTTTGCAAACGACAAGACAAGAAAAAAGTAACTTATTTGTTGATAAAAATTCCCCTTAAAAATTGGTTGATCTCTTTGCAGATCTCAAAACCATCCAAGTTGAGTCTGTATTTACTATTAAAAGTTATATCATAGATACCTTTGATATTTACGGTAAACTGGCAAAGTTTAACCCCATCTTATATAATTATCGTATACTATATCTCTTTTACTTATTAAATGCTGTGATATGAGGTACCACCAAATTTAGCATGGTTGTGTCAATAAGTATTGAAATACTTTCTAGCTTAAGAAAAAGCGGGAATATGGGGGGGGGGGAACTCAAAATGAATTTCATGCCTAGTGTCTTCAAAAATCTTAGGGGGTTCCTGAAACAGAAATGTGCCACATGTCCAACATCAGAATGATCAGGTCCTGCTCGCTTTACTGAAGTTAAATTCCCCGTAGGAAACGTACCGCAAAATGTATTGTGTACTTTATCAGATTGTGCACGAACTTAATTTTATTAATCGCGAAAACATAATCAAAATGAAAATATTTGAAATACCCGCAGTTACCCAATTGAACAATGAATTTGAACGATGGAAAAGAGATAAAATTAAAAATTTTGAGTTTCGCTAACTAAAAAACGCTTATAACTTTTTTTTGTACTGAATTTAGGTTATTGGAACTCGTGCGCCCCGACAATTTCTTCGTTAGTAGTATATTTTAAAGACCTTTCCAAATCAAATTCGAAAAAAAATGGACCATCCGTTCGCGTAGAAAGAGCTATTTAGGACGAAAATGCGTTTTTAATTAATATCTCTGCTAATTAGCGTTCGATTTCAAAAATAATTATTGATGACACTAAAACTCGGCAGTAGCTACTAAACAGAAAAGAATGAAGGAAATCGGTTCACAAACAGAGCAGTAATCGGTACCGAAAAAAAATGCTTGCCTATTAATATATAAAGATTCTATCTCATGCGTTTATTTATTTTTTCTGAGGCATTGAGATTATTTTGGAAATACATTTTTTATTTCATGTCTACCACAGCTTTTTAGAAAGTTCAAACAGTTTAACATTTTTTTTTTAAAGTTTGCTTTTATTTCCCTTTAAAGAATACTTATGGGGTATTTTCTAGTTCGATATCATGAGTAAAGATGGCAGCACTATCGAATAGGGTTTGTCTGTGGGAGGTGCGACATTCCAACTTCATATTCTTTTTCTGACTTTCCATTTGCTGTGTAAATATGTTTGTGGTTCCTATATTTTTATTTTGTAACAACTGTGTAGAAGTAGGGAACAACTTCAAAATGTTTCCGAAGCCTCTTTGGCCCCTGGAACGGAAAATGACTTTAGAGTCGATCTCTAGCTCTAAATTATGAAAATAGATGGCAGCACTACAAAATAGCTGCTTTTTGGAATGTGATCCTAATGTTAAAAACTTAGCTTTTTCTCGACTTCTTTGGGCATTGAAAATCTACGGCGTTCACTTTCTTCTATAGGGAGGGGGAAGGGAATATTTGTGACTGTGGGCGCAGCACAGGAAAAGGAAGAATCGTTTATGACACTGTGCATGTGCAGGCATAAGTTTCTCTGTGTCATCAGTATCAGGCGAAGAACGAACAAGTAAATGCGACAAATTGTTTTTACTGATGAACTGTCAAATATGCTTCAGTATTTAATTGCGACAGAGCCTTGTTTGTATTTCCAGTAAATATGTCAAGTATCGTAATCATTTCTAGTAAAATGGTTATGATAACAGAAATAAGTTCATTTTCATGAAATTTACATCAACAACTTTCAAAAAACGTGAGATTATGCGTTTTTCTGGATGAACTGCGTGATCCCGGACCTCGAGAGATGCCTCACCTCTCCGCTGCGATTAAACACACTAAGAGGTCATATTTGCAACAAAATTTAATGTTCCAAGTACATTGGTTCTCTTTGAAATAAATATGTTAGGTTCCAAGAAAGTCCCGCACAGTGAAATCATTCGGCCTAATTTGTAGCCATTTGTCATCACTTGCAGTTGTTCTGTTTTACAAAAATGTCATCAATCGGACAAACTTTTATTTCTTTTCTGCAAAACTATCACCAAGCAAAATTTGCAGTTTTGTTCGGAAAAACTATCATTTGGCAATGTATGTGCTTTTCCACCAATTGGCTTTTTGTGTGCTTACTGGTGTGTAAATTTTACATAGCTACCAGTTTGTTTGGCTGTCATATAACTTCCTTAAGAAGTTTTCCCTCTCCCAGCTCAGTTACTTCCTATCCCGGGCTGATGAGTGCCAGTAAGCACGAAACTCATGTCCTCGGAAGGGAAGACTGAGCTGGCGGTGTTTTTTATGTATGCTGGGAAAGTTAGTTTCATACATTGATTCGGCAGATCCGGCAAAAATATTCAGTAAACAGTAAAAATTTGGAGAAGTGTTGGGCAAAATTTTAACAAAGTATCATTCGGCCTAATTTGTAGCCATTTGTCATCACTTGCAGTTGTTCTGTTGGACAAAAATGTCATCAATCGGACAAACTTTTATTTCTTTTCTGCGAAACTATCACCAGGCAAAATTTGCAGTTTTGGTCGGAAAAACTATCATTTGGAATTGTCTGTGCTTTTCCACCAATTGGCTTTTTGTGTGCTTACTGGTGTGTAAATTTTACATAGCTACCAGTATGTTTTGCTCTCATATAACTTCCTAAAGTTTTCCCTCCCCCAGCTCAGTTACTTCCTATCCCGGGCTGATGAGTGCCAGAAAGCACGAAACTCATGTCCTCGGAAGGGAAGACTCAGCTGGCGGTGTTTTTCATGTATGCTGGGAAAGTTAGTTTCATACTTTGATTTTCGGCAGATCCGGCAAAAATATTCAGTAAACAGTAAAAATTTGGAGAAGTGTTGGGCAAAATTTTAAAAAAGTATCATTCGGCCTAATTTGTAGCCATTTGTCATCACTTGCAGTTGTTCTGTTGGACAAAAATGTCATCAATCGGACAAACTTTTATTTCTTTTCTGCGAAACTATCACCAGGCAAAATTTGCAGTTTTGTTCGGAAAAACTATCATTTGGCAATGTATGTGCTTTTCCACCAATTGGCTTTTTGTGTGCTTACTGGTGTGTAAATTTTACATAGCTACCAGTTTGTTTGGCTGTCATATACCTTCCTTAAGAAGTTTTCCCTCCCCCAGCTCAGTTACTTCCTATCCCGGGCTGATGAGTGCCAGAAAGCACGAAACTCATGTCCTCGGAAGGGAAGACTGAGCTGGCGGTGTTTTTTATGTATGCTGGGAAAGTTAGTTTCATACTTTGATTCGGCAGATCCGGCAAAAATATTCAGAAAACAGTAAAAATTTGGAGAAGTGTTGGGCAAAATTTAAAAAAAGTATCATTCGGCCTAATTTGTAGCCATTTGTCATCACTTACAGTTGTTCTGTTGGACAAAAATGTCATCAATCGGACAAACTTTTATTTCTTTTCTGCGAAACTATCACCAGGCAAAATTTGCAGTTTTGTTCGGAAAAACTATCATTTGGCAATGTATGTGCTTTTCCACCAATTGGCTTTTTGTGTGCTTACTGGTGTGTAAATTTTACATAGCTACCAGTTTGTTTGGCTGTCATATACCTTCCTTAAGAAGTTTTCCCTGCCCCAGCTCAGTTACTTCCTATCCCGGGCTGATGAGTGCCAGAAAGCACGAAACTCATGTCCTCGGAAGGGAAGACTGAGCTGGCGGTGTTTTTTATGTATGCTGGGAAAGTTAGTTTCATACTTTGATTCGGCAGATCCGGCAAAAATATTCAGTAAACAGTAAAAATTTGGAGAAGTGTTGGGCAAAATTTTAAAAAAGTATCATTCGGCCTAATTTGTAGCCATTTGTCATCAATTGCAGTTGTTCTATTGGACAAAAATGTCATCAATCGGACAAACTCTTATTTCTTTTCTGCGAAACTATCACCAGGCAAAATTTGCAGTTTTGTTCGGAAAAACTATCATTTGGCAATGTATGTGCTTTTCCACCAATTGGCTTTTTGTGTGCTTACTGGTGTGTAAATTTTACATAGCTACCAGTTTGTTTGGCTGTCATATAACTTCCTTAAGAAGTTTTCCCTCCCCCAGCTCAGTTACTTCCTATCCCGGGCTGATGAGTGCCAGAAAGCACGAAACTCATGTCCTCGGAAGGGAAGACTGGGCTGGCGGTGTTTTTTATGTATGCTGGGAAAGTTAGTTTCATACTTTGATTCGGCAGATCCGGCAAAAATATTCAGTAAACAGTAAAAATTTGGAGAAGTGTTGGGAAAATTTTAAAAAAGTATCATTCGGCCTAATTTGTAGCCATTTGTCATCACTTGCAGTTGTTCTGTTGGACAAAAATGTCATCAATCGGACAAACTTTTATTTCTTTTCTGCGAAACTATCACCAGGCAAAATTTGCAGTTTTGTTCGGAAAAACTATCATTTGGCAATGTATGTGCTTTTCCACCAATTGGCTTTTTGTGTGCTTACTGGTGTGTAAATTTTACATAGCTACCAGTTTGTTTGGCTGTCATATACCTTCCTTAAGAAGTTTTCCCTCCCCCAGCTCAGTTACTTCCTATCCCGGGCTGATGAGTGCCAGAAAGCACGAAACTCATGTCCTCGGAAGGGAAGACTGAGCTGGCGGTGTTTTTTATGTATGCTGGGAAAGTTAGTTTCATACTTTGATTCGGCAGATCCGGCAAAAATATTCAGTAAACAGTAAAAATTTGGAGAAGTGTTGGGCAAAATTTAAAAAAAGTATCATTCGGCCTAATTTGCAGCCATTTGTCATCACTTACAGTTGTTCTGTTGGACAAAAATGTCATCAATCGGACAAACGTTTATTTCTTTTCTGCGAAACTATCACCAGGCAAAATTTGCAGTTTTGTTCGGAAAAACTATCATTTGGCAATGTATGTGCTTTTCCACCAATTGGCTTTTTGTGTGCTTACTGGTGTGTAAATTTTACATAGCTACCAGTTTGTTTGGCTGTCATATACCTTCCTTAAGAAGTTTTCCCTGCCCCAGCTCAGTTACTTCCTATCCCGGGCTGATGAGTGCCAGAAAGCACGAAACTCATGTCCTCGGAAGGGAAGACTGAGCTGGCGGTGTTTTTTATGTATGCTGGGAAAGTTAGTTTCATACTTTGATTCGGCAGATCCGGCAAAAATATTCAGTAAACAGTAAAAATTTGGAGAAGTGTTGGGCAAAATTTTAAAAAAGTATCATTCGGCCTAATTTGTAGCCATTTGTCATCACTTGCAGTTGTTCTGTTGGACAAAAATGTCATCAATCGGACAAACTCTTATTTCTTTTCTGCGAAACTATCACCAGGCAAAATTTGCAGTTTTGTTCGGAAAAACTATCATTTGGCAATGTATGTGCTTTTCCACCAATTGGCTTTTTGTGTGCTTACTGGTGTGTAAATTTTACATAGCTACCAGTTTGTTTGGCTGTCATATAACTTCCTTAAGAAGTTTTCCCTCCCATAGCTCAGTTACTTCCTATCCCGGGCTGATGAGTGCCAGAAAGCACGAAACTCATGTCCTCGGAAGGGAAGACTGAGCTGGCGGTGTTTTTTATGTATGCTGGGAAAGTTAGTTTCATACTTTGATTCGGCAGATCCGGCAAAAAATATTCAATAAACAGTAAAAATTTGGAGAAGTGTTGGGCAAAATTTTAAAAAAGTATCATTCGGCCTAATTTGTAGCCATTTGTCATCACTTGCAGTTGTTCTGTTGGACAAAAATGTCATCAATCGGACAAACTCTTATTTCTTTTCTGCGAAACTATCACCAGGCAAAATTTGCAGTTTTGTTCGGAAAAACTATCATTTGGCAATGTATGTGCTTTTCCACCAATTGGCTTTTTGTGTTTTTACTGGTGTGTAAATTTTACATAGCTACCAGTTTGGCTGTCCATATAACTTCCTTAAGAAGTTTTCCCTCCCCCAGCTCAGTTACTTCCTATCCCGGGCTGATGAGTGCCAGAAATCACGAAACTCATGTCCTCGGAAGGGAAGACTGAGCTGGCGGTGTTTTTTATGTATGCTGGGAAAGTTAGTTTCATACTTTGATTCGGCAGATCCGGCAAAAATATTCAGTAAACAGAAAATTTGGAGAAGTGTTGGGCAAAATTTTAAAGTATCATTCGGCCTAATTTGTAGCCATTTGTCATCACTTGCAGTTGTTCTGTTGGACAAAAATGTCATCAATCGGACAAACTTTTATTTCTTTTCTGCGAAACTATCACCAGGCAAAATTTGCAGTTTTGTTCGGAAAAACTATCATTTGGCAATGTATGTGCTTTTCCACCAATTGGCTTTTTGTGTGCTTACTGGTGTGTAAATTTTACATAGCTACCAGTTTGTTTGGCTGTCATATACCTTCCTTAAGAAGTTTTCCCTCCCCCAGCTCAGTTACTTCCTATCCCGGGCTGATGAGTGCCAGAAAGCACGAAACTCATGTCCTCGGAAGGGAAGACTGAGCTGGCGGTGTTTTTTATGTATGCTGGGAAAGTTAGTTTCATACTTTGATTCGGCAGATCCGGCAAAAATATTCAGAAAACAGTAAAAATTTGGAGAAGTGTTGGGCAAAATTTAAAAAAAGTATCATTCGGCCTAATTTGTAGCCATTTGTCATCACTTACAGTTGTTCTGTTGGACAAAAATGTCATCAATCGGACAAACTTTTATTTCTTTTCTGCGAAACTATCACCAGGCAAAATTTGCAGTTTTGTTCGGAAAAACTATCATTTGGCAATGTATGTGCTTTTCCACCAATTGGCTTTTTGTGTGCTTACTGGTGTGTAAATTTTACATAGCTACCAGTTTGTTTGGCTGTCATATACCTTCCTTAAGAAGTTTTCCCTGCCCCAGCTCAGTTACTTCCTATCCCGGGCTGATGAGTGCCAGAAAGCACGAAACTCATGTCCTCGGAAGGAAGACTGAGCTGGCGGTGTTTTTTATGTATGCTGGGAAAGTTAGTTTCATACTTTGATTCGGCAGATCCGGCAAAAATATTCAGTAAACAGTAAAAATTTGGAGAAGTGTTGGGCAAAATTTTAAAAAAGTATCATTCGGCCTAATTTGTAGCCATTTGTCATCAATTGCAGTTGTTCTATTGGACAAAAATGTCATCAATCGGAC
>NW_026558251.1:0-18962 GCF_026930045.1 Uloborus diversus
AAAGCTCTTCTTCCAGTGAGTTCTGAACTGTGTGAGTTTAATCACTTTACTTCTATAATGGAAAAAGCTCTGGAACCAATCGCATAAAATGTCTCCAAAGACCCAAGTTCGATTATTAGCACGCCAAAATGCAGTTAGTTACGAGTAATCTGCAATCTATATGAGCTTGGCTTTTGAAAGAGAGGAAAATGTTACCTGTTTGCATTGCCGCATCAGCGTAAAACCGAAACTCATCTGCGTAAATAAAATAAAGGTGTCAAATCTTCAACCGCGTATAATCGAAACCGCGTAAAATAAACCTGCTGAAAACGAGGGTCTACCGTATTACTTTTTGAGATATATCAGTCACAGATAAAAAAAAAGAAAGGAAAAAAAACATTCGATTGCTCCACCCTCTGGTGTTATTGGCCCCAAAATCTGTCCCCCTGCTGCTTCCTAACATTTTATTTGATTCCGTTCATCATTTTTTGAGCAATGACAGTCACGCATATAGATGAAAACGTTCAGTTACTCCACTATCTTGAACGAATTGACGCAAAAAAAACCACGCAGCCCTAAATCATATATGGGTACTTGCGGGTATCGTTCGAATTCTTACCACAGGTTTTGACGTAGAATGGCCCCAAAAAATCGTTCACATACAAACGCACACTATTCTTGAAGAAAAGTTTTAAAAAATTTATCGAACGTCGGAACTGAACGCCGTCAGAACGTTTTACAGTTGGTAGATAGCGAGTCACAAGAAATAAGATAACGTAACGCTTGTATTCTATTTGTTTGCTGAAAAACAGCCGAGAGTTGCGAATCAAAACGGAATAATCTTTTTAGAATTCATCAAGAAACTCAGTTAGTTTAGTCCCATTTTTAACGAAGACATTCATTAAAGGCAGTAATCATTTATTCTGCAAATTGGTGTTAAACAGCATTTTTGTACATTTGCATTTTTCTTACCAACTGAATGAGCGAATTTTGGTTCTACGACATTTTGGCCCGGCGACATTTTGGCCCCGGCGACATTTTGGACAGGCGACATTTTGGCCCGGCGACATTTTGGCCCGGCGACATTTTGGCCCGGCGACATTTTGGACAGGCGACATTTTGGCCCAGCGACATTTTGGGCCGGCGACATTTTGGATCGGCGACATTTTGGACAGGCGACATTTTGGACCAGCGACATTTTGGCCCGGCGACATTTTGGGCCGGCGACATTTTGGATCGGCGACATTTTGGACAAGCGACATTTTGGACCGGCGACATTTTGGCCTGGCGACATTTTGGACAAGCGACATTTCGGCCCGGCGACATTTTGGACCGGCGACATTTTGGCCGCGACATTTTGTTCCGCGACATTTCGGTGGCGACATTTTGACCCCAAACCCTATAAATTGACTAGGACCTGACAAACCGTGCCCAGAGCCTTTTCTTGATCACTTTTGCATTTATTTTTTAATGTACTTTGAATACTTTGACCCCTCTGAAGTTATCTGCTTTTTCTCTTCGTGAAACTTACTGGTTATTTATTTATTATACTTTCTTTTGAGTTTTTTCACTCTATTTTCATAGCAAACATATTTTGTGAAATAAAACTTATATTTGAGATTTTTTTTTTTTTTTTTTTTTTTTTTTTTTTTTTTTTTTTTTTTTTTTTTGCAATTGAAGCACATTTTTCTTAAAACCACTTTCCCATGTTATAATTTTGCTTGCCATTTTTGAAGTTCTTATTTCGTAGTAGTAGCAAATGAATTTCCTATTTTCATAGTATCATTATTTATTATGTATGTACTATGTACTTTTATCATTGACCATGGAAACATGAAACATATATTTTTATTTTAAGGAGTTGATATCATCTTGGAAAAAATGGGACACAGTAAAACCTGGTCCTCCGAGATGGACATCTAATCCAACATCTATAGCAAGGGATAGGTTAGGAACTCATAAAAGACTTTCTGGATCTGTCTGTGGTCAAGATCCAAGGTAAGCTCCAACGTTTTTTTCAACTGACTTATGTGTAGCCATACATATAAATATGTTACATGTGTTCCCGGTAGCAGAAACAGTGTGATGTGCATCGCAGTTTCTGGAGAAAGTCTGCAGACTATTTCATAGTTTTGAGCAAAAATCCCGTAACATTTTTGAAAAGTCTTAAAATTTCAGCTAATAAACATTTGTACTGTATTTTCTGGTATGTAATGTATTTATCAGAGCTGATTTGGATTTTATAATTAATTGAACAGGGGTTGAACTTTATAAAAATTAAGTCACAGGTCCTTACCAGTGACTGCAAGATTTCATCGGTCCGCTCTTGCTCCCTGATTTAAAAAAATAAATAAATAATAAAGAAAACAGGCAAAAATAAGTTAAACAAGATACAGTAATATGACAAATTGAGTCAATTAGCAGTTTTCAATTGACAACAGACATCTTGCTGTTCTCCAATACTGGTAAAGGAATTAAGGGACAATTTTCCTATCTTCATTTGCCAACTTTCAAATGTAGATGGCGCGGATTTTCACTCGGTTTATAGGGGGGGGGGGAATAAAGTGCCCTCTCTAAACAGCTTCACACAGAGGGGAGTAATTAGGCGCTAATAGCTGTCACGAGAACCGAACCCCTCTCTCCCTTCAGGCAAATGCAAAGCTGAAGACTGGTTTGCTCTTTCAACATTTCTCAGGATGTAGTTGAAGAGCAACAAATGGTCAAATTTTAGCTTTCAAGTGATTTTTGTGATGCAGTAGTGGGAATTAGTTTTCTGAAAGGTATTGACATCAGGGCCCAATTTCCCAATAGGCCTAAGGATGCCAAAATTTTCAGGGGCGGCAAATTTTGCTTTAAGCACATTTTTCTTTAAATTCTTTTTTAATTCTTATTTTTTTGGTCTTAAAAGTAAAATATTAGCATTTTTTCATTTTTCAAAGTTACAATTTTTTCTTGTCATTTAATAATGATTACTTTCACACATCATATGAAAATCAAATGTGTTTCAATCAGGGTAATTGATCAGCGTAAAACAGTAAATGAAGTCGAAAAGAGGGTGTCAATTTCAGAAAGTGTCGTTGCGTTTATCGAGAAGTCGAAACAAGATTGGAGTTTGACAAAGGATTTTAGTACTATACTTAAGTTTATTCAATGCTGGTTTCTTGAATGATTGACGTTTATTTTCTTTTTTACATTATTAATATTTAAAAATTGTATTCTGTTAATATTAAGTCTCGAAGATAAATAAAATGAATGACGAATGAAAAAGGCTGATTGCTTTTAACTAAAGGAAACATGCTAAATTAAAAACCGAAGAACAAAAAAGTCATCAAAACTTTTTTAAACATTTTTTTTTTTCAAATATGCAGTTTTCAAAAGCGGAAACTTTAGACTCTTTGCAATGTATTCCAGTTACAATTTACTAATGAAATACCATTGAACAGTGAGGAGTTGTAAGAACACAAGTGAGTTAACGTAATAACAGAGTAAATTATTCAAATCGTGGATTCGTAGATGAAAAAAATAATAGGATAAAGATTCTGCTAAAAATAAAGATGACGACTGGTAAAATGGTTAACGCACAAGACATTAAAGTTCAGTGCTCATCAAGATTCAGCGATATAGATATTAAATAATTAAACTGGGTTTGATTCCAAAACACAGTTTTGTTCAAAAGAGCACGTAAACGTAACTTTTTTTCAAAAAGTAACAGAATTCATTCGGAATGTAATCGTGTTTTTTTTTCCCCTCTAAATTCAAAATGTCTTTTTGAGAAAACAATGAAACAACAAAGAAGTTATTTTTTTTTCTTCTGAAAATAAAGATGCTGTCTTATGTGAAACATACTAACATGCGTAGCATTCGAGAAAAATCTCGGTTACTCTTTATCTCCCCATTTGTCATCATTATATTTTCTCTTATAGATCTAACTCAAGTCTACATAGGCGTAGGAAGCGGGGGAGCTTGAGCTCCCTCTATAATATTTCAGACCGGCTCAGCTCCCCCTAAAAAATTCTCACAGTATAGCTTTTTGCAGTACATTGTCTACCTCAAATCTGATTTCAAAAATGCGATCTAACCGACAAAGAAAGGGAGAGATGGAGTGGTTAGTATGATCAGTACATTTGGGTTTCCCTCTTTTCAAACTTTCGATTCCCGGAAGAAAAAAAGTATTAAAGACAAGTTATCTACATAGGGCTGTTTTCCGCCCTCTCCACTTCGAGCTCGTCTTTCGCACGTGTATTACACATTACACTGTAGCGTAGCTCAGTTTAAATGTTCTTAGTTTTGCATGCCATTTGTATCTCACACTTTCGCTAAAAAGAGATAATTGTGAGTCAGTTTGGCATTGAAATATGAAGGTGCTCCAGACATGTATCAAAAAGAAGGTTTCTAAGGTAAACTTACTCAATTTTAGCTTTACAGAAACTTATCTCATTTTAAGTTATCTGACCTCCCGGACGCTATTTAAAGATTTTCCAGCGAATCCTTTTAGATTCGTTGATTAAAATAAACTTGCAAAATATAACACGAAAGTGAAACTAAAATACCGAGTGGTCATACAATATTTTTATGTATTGCAATTATTAAAAAAAAAAAGGAAAGGAAAAAAAAGAAAAGAAAAACAATGCAGAGAGAGAGAGAGAAGAGGGGGGAGAAAAGAAAAAAGCCCAATGTACAAACATATTTATTTAGCATTTTTTAATCCATCGTTTCTTTCTCTTTTTTATTTTTTTCATTTCTTCATAAGAAGTCCAGCCCCAACCAAAGAAAATTCTTTAGCGAGTTCTCAAAAGATTAACAATGTAGTTTTAGAACAAAAAATAGTTCAAAACTAATTTTCGAGGGATTATGATCGTATGTTTCGGGTGTTAAATTCCATGTTTCGATCAAAAGATACGATCAGATAGCGAAAATATCATTGTTCGATAGTCTATCGAAACCAAAAGTGATCTTCTGACAGGGGGCATAGACTAAAAGTCTGAGATACAAATTCTTCGAACAAATTTTTAAAATTCTATAAAAGTTACATTTATTATTTTTGATTGTAAATATTGTCAGAAGAAACAACCTAAATAAGTGACATACCCAGAAATTACTTTTGCGGATACATATCATTACTGTGATTAAAAAAAAAAAAAAAAAACAATTTCCAGAACTATTCCACGGTAAAAACTAAAAAAAAAAAACTTTTTATCCATTATTTTGTTATATCTAAAAGCCTGAGGGATTAATTTTTTCATGAAGTTAAAAATTTGCAAAGATAAATATAATTTAAAGAATTCTAAGGTACTACGACACAGAAACAAAAATTCTCACTAATCAAATCGGTGAAATCTTCATTAGAATATTTTAAAAAAAAAAACTTGTAACACTAATAAATAATTGTAAACACTGTTACGATGTTAAAAACAGTGCGAGTTTATTGAAAACAAAATTTTTTTGAACATTTAGACTTTATGAAGTTACATTTATTCTTCTTTTTTGCTTTCTCAAAATTAAGGATTTTTTTTGTCACAGCTATGTTTTCATGCTAAAAAAAATGCATGTGGAAGAGGGCACTCGAGCACCCCTCAAAATATTTGAGGTTCTGGGAAACTTTTTCATATCCATTTTTACGATTAAAAATTTTCCTTTTCACTTATTATTGTTAGAAAAAAGCACCAACAATATTTCATAGTTTTTCTGAAGTACTTTTACTAACCTTTATCTGAACTATACAACGAACATTTTATTTAAACACATTTCAGGCGCACTGTTTCTCACTTATTCCTCTGTTTCTAGTTCTCATAAAAGAAAATCTTCTAAATGCTACGCTGCAGAAGCCCTCCCCTACCTCCTAAAATTTTAAAAAGCCTTGCAACATTTGTTTTTAGAGAGCGATTTCCTGAAAATTCCCGGAAGAGAACCCATGACTGAATACCTTGACCTCCACAATATGATAGATTATATAATATTCCCTTCAATTTCAAAACATTGCTATGCCTATAACATTAACAAATATGATCTATCTCGAATAATTTTCGGAGAGCGACACCCGAAACTCTTCTTTCTGATATCAAAAAGAAGGATGAAAATTCAGTTTTTAAAACTACAATTTCTAAAACTTTAAGGAGAAGGAATCTTTTCCAATAACCTCATTGAGGAACGCTCTCTAAGACTTCAGTTTCTAAAAATTTCAGAGAGCCTTAGAACCTCCCCCTTTCCCTGACATCATTCAAGACTGTCTTCAATTGCGTTTTTAGAACTTCAATTTTGAAATATTGGGAAAGAGATGTAAATCGATCGAGGACAATTTTAAGCGTAAATTTTAAGCGTAACGCGTTTTAAAGACATAAATTCGAAAATTTTCCAGGGAGGGCATTCCAACTTTTTCTCTCCTTAACACTACCAAAGACCGTCTAAAACTACGTTTTTAGAACTAAGATTTCAGAAATTTTCTGGGGCTAAAGCCCCAGGACCCCCCTATTGATACGTGCGCATCTTCGAGAACTGACCGACCCCCTTCCAAAAACCAGAAGTTTTATTACCTCATTCTCTCCATATACAATTGAGGCAGTGAGAAGCAAAAAGATGTAAGTGGCAAAATTAAAAATTTGGAGATAACCAGTTCAAACAGTAGAGGGACCTCTCCTCTGTCTTGGGGCAAGAGATTGTACTAATAGCCCTGGTAGGTGCTGCTGTACAGCATGATTTAGAAAAAAAATCAATGAAGGCTTACTTGATACGTTTTACTCAAAACTTGAAGTCCACTTACATCCCTTTGCTTCTGACTGCCTGAATTTATATATTAGATATGATTGGAAACATAACTGGAAAAGAGAGAGGAAGACGAAAGGATCGACAATCATTTCAAATAAGAAAATTTTTTTCAAGTGCTCCAACCCCCAAAAAAATCTGGTGGTGCTACTGCTTCTGTCCCTTGGATCCCTATCATGAGCCTCAGCTCCCCCTACTTTTATATAGTTCCTACGCCTCTGCCAGTCTATATCATGTTTCAATAATTCATCTGCGTGCCATTACAAGGAAATGTTTTAAAACTTCAAAGAATGATAGAAAACATGTTTTATGAAACTATAGGGCCATGAAAAATAAATAAATAAATAGATAACCATGCTGTAATTAATTGATAATTGCAAACAGCGGCGTAGCGTAGGTTTCTGCCGCCCGTGGCAGGCACCAAATTTGCCGTCCCTCTTAAATTTCTTTGCTGAATGCCCCCCCCCCCCAAAAAAAGACATTTTTAACATTTTATAGAACGAAAACAGGATTTTATTATCCAAAATACGTTTTCCATTTTAATATAATATTACGTCAAACAGGAAAAATTGGTTGAAATATTTTTCAAAAATTATTGCATTATGAGCGATAATATTTTCCTTAAATTAAAACATTTAAAGCGTGATCAAAAACTGTACATACTGGTATGCTGGTAGTAATTCTGAAACCTCTTATTGAAAAGAAAAAGAAACAAAAATATGATTACAAATTACCTGTGAGATACACATATTTATACTTGAAAATTTTTTTTCTTAACCTAAACTATTAATTTTCTACTTTTCATCAACGGAAAATCTTTAACAACACTATCAATGTCGATTATATCAGTCTGTTCTGTAAAATGTTTTATGAAATGTCATTACATAAAATAACCCCTTGAATCCAAATATGACCACCGTTTCCCCCTACCTATCCCATTTTGGAGTTTTGGTGATAGTGATACTTCCTCCCCCTCCCAATTTTTTCTGTTTTTGACTGTTTTAAAACCGTTGTTATTATTTGAGTGGGAGAGGGCATAGAGAAAAGAAAAGTTTAAAAACATGAACATTTGTCGCAGGGTGGGACCTTCAAGGTGGAACTCCCCCCCCCCTAAAATATTTAAAAAATCATCAAAACGATCTTTTTTCTTTTTTACCACAATTTTTTGTCGATTGTACTTCTCGATGAAAACTCAAAGTATCGGCTTAACTTCTATGAGCGCCATGTCTGAAAAAATGTGCACGTTAAAAATAAATTAATAAAATAAAACAAATACATATTAAAAAAAAAAAAAAAAATCTTGAAGCACCGTATCATGAGTCGCATCACAGATCTTTAGTCACAAACCTTCCCAAATTATTTATATTTACTAAAGTTACAATCACACATATAATATAGATTTCGAATGAAATTAAATCATGCCTATAATTCAGCATTAGTATCTTTATATAAATAAAACGCAAACTCTAAATTTATATGTCCGGGGTAAACTCAGAAAATACCTGACCGATTTCGTTAAAATTTTTAGTTTGCCTAGGTTAGTGCCTGGAAGGTTTATAGACCTTTTCGAAAAAAAGTCGATGAATAATTCTTTTTTTATTCGAAATTGACGTTTTGAACCCAAAACGGATATTTCTACCCCCGTTTCTTTAAAATTATCGAAGATCATCTAAAATTGCGTTTTGAGTAGTGATGTTCTGGATATCGGTATCCGTATCCGTGGATATCCGATTGAAAATAATAATCTGTATCCGTATCCGTTACTTTTTTGACGGATCTAAAACGGATCTTTTCTATTCTAAAAATTCTTAGTAAAAGACTTAAATTCCGTTCAAATTAGGTTATATTCCATACATAAATTATAAGGTATCGTTTCAGAAGCCAATTAGTACCCCCCGTCGTGAAAAGGAAGGAGTAATATAAGTTTTAAAAGTGTGTTTCTGTGTGTCAATTTGTGGCATCGTAGCTCTGAAACATGTGAACCGATTTGGATATGTTCTTTTTTCGTTCAAGAACTGACTTTTTTGAAAGTGTTCTTAGCTTGGCCTCGATTTTTTCGAACTTTAATTACCGGAGATATTAATTAAAAACCGACTTAACGTTTTTCACAATTAGGGTTGTAAAAACTTACCCGTACGTTAAAAATATTGGCATAATTGAAAGAACGAGTTTTCTGCGTTTAATATTAGTTTGGAACTTCCAAGTTATACAGTAAGGACCTACTATAATCTTGTTAAGTAAATTTTAAATGCAATTCTAAGCCTTTAAACGCGCGATTGGTAGCGATTTCATAGTCTGAAGATTAGGAGAAAAAGCTCAATGATTTAAAATTTCTATCTGCTATCAGTTCATATTTATTAATAATGTGTGTTCTGACCCGCGAAATTTATCTTCATATGAGGTTCTTTTTTATAGTGTTTAATTTAATATTAGTTTTTTTATTGATTTGGGGTTTCTGTTATTCTTCATTTTGGTTTTTCTCAGCATCCTTCAAAAAAAGTGAGACTAAATACTCTATTTACTGTTAGTAAAGGTGTTCCTGTCTCTGTTATATCGTCGGTCGGAGTAAGTTGGGTGGAATGGGTCAGAAACTGCATTTATGCTGATGCGATAAAAATGCGAAAAATATTATTTCTAGCCTATCTAGTAGCAGCTTTACCACTCTTGTTCCTGTATCCTACATCTACCGAGCAAGCTAGAAATAATTTTCAACATTCTATTTAAACATTAAAGCAGAACTGATCCATTCCTTCTAGCTCTCCCTCAGTTTTTGCGGAGATTTTTTTTAAGGAGTAAATCATAGTCTTGACTATATTTTCGCCGTAACCGACATTTTTTGAAGAAACAGTGCCATTATTCTGACGGGAATACCTTTTGTAACGAATTTTACACTTGGATAGTTGAATTGTGTAAAAAAAAAATTTGAGATCCGTATCTGTATCCGCGAATCTTGCCACTAATGATCCGGATCCGTATCCGCGGATCTACTTTTTTAACGATCCGGCACATCACTAGTTTTGAGAGCTTCGATATCCAAAAAAATTCTGAAGTCTTATATTTCACCCTCTTCCCTTGATATAACACCGTAAAAACTCATTTATGCACCACTTTCAATGCTGTTAAGGCAACAGATGAGGGGGTTTTCGAACTTTGCTCCGAAATCGAAGATTCAAAAAGGTAACTTGCTGCATAAACTGCAGAGTTCCTCGTGTACAATCCCTCTGAGGCGCTCATCAACAAAATGTAGCCGTTTATTTCGTGTATGAATGTTTATTTATAGTTACCGCCACATTTTTCATTATATCATTAGTCATCAAATTGCATGTAAAAAATTGTCAATAAAAAGTGAATTATGTTTCTGATTTTATATTAACTTTATATCCAATGAACCGTTTTTAAGAGAATGAATTTCGAGAATTATTTAACTACCAATTCCAGTTGAGTGAAACATTTTCCGCTTTGTAATGATATGTATATATTCATCTTGTGAGCTGTGATGCATATTGACTGCATAAACTGCAGAGTTCCTTATGTACAATCGATTTGAGGCGCGCCTTAGCAAAATGTAGCAATTTATTTCGAGTATGAATATTTATTTATAATCACCGCAACTTTATTCATTATCATTAGTTATCAAATCGCATGTAAAAAAATGTCAATATTAAGTTGATTATGTTTCTGATTATATATTTACTTTATAACGGATGAACCGTTTCCTTATTGAAGAAAATGAATTTCGAGAAATATTTAATTATCAATTCCAGTTGAGTGAAACATTTTCGCTTTGTATGATATGTATATATTTATCTTGTGAGCTGTGATGCATATTGAGTGCATAAACTGCAGAGCTCCTCGTGTACAATCCATTTGAGGCGCTCATCAACAAAATGTAGCCGTTTATTTCGTGTATAAATGCTTATTTATAGTCACCTCCACATTTTTCATTATATCATTAGTCATCAAATTGCATGTAAAAAATTGTCAATAATAAGTGAATCATGTTTCT
Organism: Uloborus diversus; assembly: GCF_026930045.1. NCBI lineage: Eukaryota > Metazoa > Arthropoda > Arachnida > Araneae > Uloboridae > Uloborus > Uloborus diversus. The sequence continues at coordinate 10,745 of NW_026558251.1, forward strand.
GATTTTATATTTACTTTATATCCAGTGAACCGTTTCTAAGAGAATGAATTTCGAGTATTATTTAATTATCAATTCCAGTTAAGTGAAATCTTCCTGGAACAAAGTAATCTGTATTTGATTGATTTAATTTGAAGGTAATAACTTCAGATAAAAATGCCTTGATCGCAGAAATAAATTACTTTCTCCAAGCCTTTCCGTACCATTGCAGATGACATTTTAGTCTCTTGTAAGTTTTGACTACCTAGGAGAAGCCCCCCCCCCCTCCACTAAAATTTACTGTTATGTGCTGAGTAGGTATTTATTACGGAAACACTGAACAAAAAGGAGTCATAAATGTTGAAGAAATTAAATTAATGATCAATTTCCATGAGGGAAAATCAAAAAGAAAATGAAAAGGAAGACAAGAATAAATTTAACAGTATCAAATTCTTATCCAAACCTCTTATTGAAAGGAGATTCCTCATTTTCTTGAAAAATAGTCACAACCCTAAAACTTTCAAAACAGGAAAGATTCTTGGAGTTGGTCTGCACATTTTTTCCTCTTTCGTTTTTCTCTTTTATTGCTCATATACGATGTTTGTGTTTGTCTAAATCATATACTTTTTCTCATTGAGATATTAAGTCAAGAATGTTTAGGAAAACTATGATAAAAAGTTGAAATTTCAGAAATTATTCTGAGTGTTGATCGAACAAGACATATAATTTGATGGCGCCTGCTTTTTCCTGAGAAGAAATCCCTTTCTTAAGTGACTAAACCGAAGCAATCGTTAAACCGGTAACTTCAAACCAAACTCTACAATACAGCAAACGTGACAAGTTTAGATAAATTTAAAATTTTTGCTCACATATAGTTAAACGCACTATGATTTATCATTTATCTCATAAATAAAAAAAAACATATATAAATGCTTTTCGTTTCAAAATAGCCAAAAAATCGCTTTTATTTTTTTTTCATTTTATTAATGAATGGCATTCACAATAACAAAATACAGACCGACAAAATTAAAAATTGCGAAATGCCTCAGTGAAAAGCTGAAATTAGCAAAAGGAACGCATTCAACCACCGATGGGTGGATGGGGAGTCGATTCCCTGGGCCCTCGGGAAACATCGTTATCAGACTTTAAAGAAAGGCGGAGCTCGCAAGTGGCTCGCGTTGGGAAAAAGGGGGGAAAAGCTTAAGTGATTTATGGTAGTAATTTAGGAAAAGAGCAACAGAGCGCTATTTTTCAGATTTCTTACTTCAGCGACACCTGCATGAGAAAATTGAAACTAAATGTCCGGAGATTGAACAAGTTTTTTAAAACATCCACACTTTAAAACATAAAAATTGATGAAAATGAAATTTAAAAATTATCATTAAGACCCTCAAAGTCTTATGAATCATCGATAACTGTTTTTTCCCCAAATATTGTTACGGGATTTGTAGTAGGACGCAAAGTTGCTCACTTTTTAGTGCGTGTATGGTTGCTATTCTGAAACCGTCGCCAAGCGAGATTTTCAGTTAAAATTAATTTAAATTATAAAAACGCAAAATTTTTCTACAATATTATCTCAATCGATTCTAGACTGAAAATCCCGTCGTATGCAACAAAGATCGGGAGACTATTTGCTGTTGATTTTCATTACTTGAGTAGATTAATTTTCCCTTGGCGCCAATCTCTTGGGACAACAGCCTTAAAATACATGTCGAGTGTCAAACTATAGATAATGTTGCCATATAGCAACCATGCCGCCAAAGTTTTCGCCAAGCCTTCCACCAGTCACATGATGTATCCATGAACCAATTTGTTCATCAGTAAGTCTGGGAAAGCTCGGTCTACTCTTATTATTAGTCTATGGTCTACTCTTATTATTAGTCTATGGTCTACTCTTATTATTAGTCTATGATATTATCTCAATGATTTAAAATTTTTAACTGTTGCCATTTTATGTTTGTTAACAAATAAAATATTTGTAATTAATTCAAGCAAGGCTTTTAAAATAACTTTCAATTTTCCATAGGCGTCGGAGCCGGGGGAGCTGGGGGAGCTTGAGCTCCCCCTGGAATATTTCAGACCGGCTCAGCTCCCCCTGAAAAATTCTCGCAATGCAACTTTCTGTCATACATTGTTTACCTCAAACCTGATTTCAAAAATGTGATCTGCCTTTTCTAAGAATTTCCACCTAATAAGCAACAAAAGCAGGGGACAGAGGGAGTGGCCAGTGCACTTGAGTCCACCTTCACCCTTTTTCTCACTGTTTATACACCTCTTGATTCCCGGAAGAAAAATAAAAGAATTTTAGACAAGCTATCCTACCGGCTGCGGAAAAGTGGGCTTTGCCCCGCGACCCGCAAAAACCAGTACCAGTACCGATAGGGGCAGGACTATAGAAGTTAGAAGGGCTGGCTCTTAGCGCCGCGAAAGTAGGAACGAGGGGGAAAGTGCCAGTGACGTCACTGGGTAGACTCGATCTGGGACATTTGTATAGTGCTTGCGTGCGTAATTCTTCACTCTCTTTCCCCGTTTTTATGTTTAAAAGTTTCTTGAGGGTTAAGCTTCAAAAAAATGAAATACAAGGGTAAATGTTTTGAATCTTATCGACAAGTTAATAAGCGATACCAAAAACAATAAACATAATAGAAATCTACAATACAAATTTTTAGTTCCTATTGTGTAGTTTTCGATATTCTTTATCCAATATGCATGTTTTATAAAGGGGTAGAAAGCGGAAAATCTGCGCAATAAAATTGGACTTGTAAAGAAATGAAAATAATTTACTGTGCTTGTCAAGTTTCCTCATGTGTGTACATAATTTTGTCAGTTTCGACTTTAAAAAATAATAATAATATTGTTATTTCAACCTTGTCTCAAAGAAAATGAAAGAGATAAGATAGATATAAGGAATAACTAAAACATATTGGAATTTCGTGATAACCCATTTGAATCTAAATACTGCCGATATTTTTAGAGGAAGTTTTTTTTCACGAAGTAACTATAACTCTGACCAAGAATCTTAACAAACGTTGTATTTGAAAACTGAAGTAGAACCTCATTAACCTGGACTAATTGAGGATACAGGTCATCTAGATTGTTTAAAACGAATTAAGCAAAATGACCTATAAATTGAACCAATGTACATAAGTAAAATACTTGAACACAGTAAAAATTGTATTTTGAATTAAAGAGAATGAAATATCAAACTGCATTAGAAAAAGTTAAAAAAATAAAGTTACAGCCTTACAAAAATACATTATTGCGCTAACGTGTTCTTTTTTTATACCGTATGTACATTCAAATGGTTGTCCGGATAAAGCGAAGTCCAGATTAATAGGTGTTTACTGAAATTGTTAATCAGCATTTCAATCACTTCAATTTAAAAATAACATATTGAAATTTAGCAACGTAAACCAAATTTAAAGTTTCAATGATTATCACCAAATTTATAAAGCTAACTTATTTGTAGACTGAAAAATTTCTTCATGTCTAAATTCTCCAAAACATTACGTAACAGTAATAAATGAAATCTTTCCCAATATTCTACAAAGTTTTCTTCTGTGATAAAATCCATTAAAAAAAAATATTTCTGCCGGCTTACCTTTTGTCCTCAGAAAGTTTTTCATTCAAATATCGGATTCTTCCAAATGTTCTTACTCAAGAAAAAAGTTCAATAGCCTTTTTATATGGGTCAGGCAATTGATCTTTCAATACATAAGACCAATTAAATGGCCTAGCTTTTGTACAATCATAAAAACACTAATGTATCTGATTTGAAAGCTTTAAATAATCACAAAAAAAAAAAGCTTCTTTACAAAAATAGATACACGATTGAGATAATCACGATATAGTACTCATTTTCAATCTCTCTTCTCCCATCTTTAAGTCATTGTCGCATCAATGCGAATTATTATATATTTTAAGCATGGGGATACAGTGTTCAAGAAATTGTAGAGTTAAATCTATTGAATAATATTTGCAAAGAAATTTCATGCATTACATCTAAATGCATTGTAATTTTACGGTTGAAGGAAATTTATTACGGTCTCACAGTGCCGTTACTAAACTAATTAAATATCATAAATTTGCATTGTGACAGGGTTGAACCAAATCCTACATTAAAAAATAACTTCGTACACCACATTTTATAAAATTTATCTTGCTCTTTATCTTAACTTTTTAAAATTCTTCCCCCAATTATTTATTGAAGCAGCTTCAAAGTTAGTATTCAATAAAAAAAAATAAATAAATAAATAAAAAGCATTTCAAAACAGAAAAAAAAAGTTGTATTCCTAAATTTTTGGGTGTGTTTTGAGCTCTTTGAAAATCTTGAAGGGAAGCTTAAGTTTCCAGAACTTTTTCAGCAACTAGGAAATCAGCACGTGAAGGCATTTTCAATACTTTCAAATATAATTACCCACAAATATTTTCGATTCTATAAAATGTGACCTTTACTTTAGCATAACGTGAAGGGAAAATAACCTGCCAACAGATTTAGCGCAGGAGCAGGAGCTTATTTCTGAAGAAACCGTAGTCAAATGTTATGAGACATTTGAAAATTGAAATCAAACCTTGAAGACAATATTCATATCCTTATTCATAATAAATGATTTTTAGCCTTTTCTGGGAGCGGCCTCAGCCCCTTCAACTGTCTCTTCAACAATCCTTGTACAGAGTAAAAATTCTTTAATTGTATTTTAGCTAAGGCATACCACAGTTCTTAGGGCATACACTGTGGATATTGTCCCGCGGAGTGTACCCGATGACGTCAAAAACGAGTTTTCTCTTCTCGCTGTCCACTTCGCGGCGGATGAAAAGATCAAAGGAACGAGCTAGCCCTTGTATTCTCTAGTCCTGGATAGGGGTTTGCTCCCCACCTTGAGCTCGTGTTTCGGGAGCGGCATCGCAGTTTAGTTCACATTTTTATTAATTTTGCCTCGCATGCCGTTTTTTGTCACGTTATCACAAAAAGGATAGTGAGTCAGTTTGGCATTTAAATATGAATAATATGGAAGGTGCTACAGACATAACTATAAAAAAAGGTTACTAAGGTAAGCAACTTGTTCAAATCAAATGCTTTCAACTTTCCAGAAACTTATCTTATTTTAAGATATCTGACTTCTTAAGACACAATGTAAAGAATTTCCAGCGGAGCCCTTTGAAACTGGTTGATTAAAATAAACTTGCAAAATATAACGTGAAAGTTAAACTAAAGGACCAAGTGGTCGTGTTCTTTATTCATTGCAATTACCTACATAAAAAAAAACTCGAGGAGGGGGGGGGATCCCCATTTACAAACAAATTAATTAATTTATTTTTTTACTCCGTCGTTTATTTCTCTCTATTATCATTTTTTACTCCTTCATAAAAAGTTGCTCCCCGAACAAAGAAAAATCTTTAAAGACTTCCCAAAAGCCTATGTAGTTACAAAACAAGAAACAGTCCTAAACTAATTCTCGAGGGATCTTGAACGTACATATATTTCGGGTTTAAATTCTATGTTTCGATCAAAAGGTACCATCAGATCGCAAAAATGCCATTGTTCGATGATCTATCGAAACCGAAAGTAATCTATTGCCAGATAGAGAATCTGTAGCGCCCGAAATACATATTATTCAAACAAATTTTTTAATTTTGATGGGAAATATTATCAAAAGAAACAACATAAATCGGTGGCGTACTCAGAAATTACTTTTGTAGGCGCAAATCATTGTTGTGATAAAAAACGCAATTTTTAGAACTATCTCACTCTAAAAAATTTTTAAAAAAATGTGCCCGTTATTTTGTTTTATTTTAAACCGTCAGGGATAGATTTTTTTCATGAAGTTATAAAACTGAAAAGATAAATATCATTCAAAGAATACTAAAGGTACAGGAACATAACAGGAACAAAAATTCACATAAATCAAAATCGGTGAAATCTTCACTATTATAATATTCCTAAAATCTTTCAATGATTATAACAACAGTTACTACGTAAAAATCAGTTTTAAAAAATGCGAGTTCATTGAAATGAAAATTTTTGAACATAATAATACTTTACGAAGTTAGATTTATTCAAATTTTTTGCTTTCCCAATTTACGATTTTTTGGTCATGTACAGATATATTTTCATGCTATAATTGTAACTTTTCATTTATTATTTTTCATTTATTAAAAAAACACCTACACTTTTATAGTTTCTCTCAAAGACTTTAACTAAAATTTATCTGAACAATAAAATATATTACGAACACTTCATTTTAACACATTTCCAACGTTCTGTTTCTCCACCCTCCTGTTTCATCCTTTTCCCTTTTTCTAGTTCTCAGAAAATAAGAGAATCTTCTAAATGCTACGCTGCCGAAGGCCTCCCTTTCCTTCAAAATTATTACAGACGATCACCTAAAATTTTGTTTTCAGGACTCGGTTCCCTGAAAATTTTCGAAAGAGAGTCCCTGAATATCTTGTTCTCCAACAACATGGGAAATTAAATAATATTCCCTTTTTGGGAATTCAATTTCAAAAAATTGCCCGGCGCCTAACCAGGGCCTGATTAGGTCACAGGCCAATTAGACCTCGGCCTAATTGGCCTGGCCTAAAGGGCCCCAAATTACTGAAATAATTATGCATAACATTACAACTATACGAAAAAAATGCCATGTATTTTTTAAAGTAATAATAATAAAAAAGACATTTTATTTAGAAAAGAACTTCCTTAAAGGAGAATTTTTATTAATTCTGCCACTAGCGAATTTACCATGCCACAATTTCGAGTGCCCCGAAGGGGATTCGTGAATGCACATGATAAATAATTTACATAGTTCTGGGCTCCGAAAATGCATTCCGACAGGGCTAATAGTCTTCAGAGAGCTCTGAAATTATTGCAGGCCTAGGGCCTCACATTTTGTTATTCGGGACCTGCCCCTAACGCTGACAAATATCATCCGCAGTCGCGTTTTTTAGAGATAATTTCGAAAAAAATAAGAAACCTCTGAAACTTTTCTGATAACATCATTGAAGAACGCTCCCTAGGACAACTTTGAAAAATTACCAGAGTAGAACCCTAGTACAGCCTTTTCCCCTGACATCATTGAAGATTGTCTCCAATAGCGATTTTGGATCTTCAAATTCGAAATATTGAGAGGGAAATGTAAATAGATTTGAAAATTCGATCGAGGACAATCCCTCGAGTCATATTACTAGTTTCACTAACGACAACAAATATGGTATACAATCCGTTTTTAAGACATTAATTTCGAAAAATTTTCAGGGAAGTTTATTCGAACCTTTTCTCCTCTTAACATTCCAAAAATCACTTAAAAACTCGTTTTTAGAACAAGAATTTTTTGAAATTTTCCCTTATACGCGCTCATCTTCGAGTACTGACCGATCCCCTTTCAAAACCAGAGTTTTATCACCTCATTATCTCCATATAGAATGTATTTATTAAATATGATTGAAAATTTTGCTTGGAAAGAGAGAGAGAGAAGAGAGAAAAGCTTTGAGATGCTAATATTTTATGGGGAAAAAATTTAAGTGCCCCCCCCCCCTTAAATTATTTTCTGGTTATGGCATAATGTGTCTCAGCTCCCCCTACTTCCACCAAGTTCCTACGCCTCTGCAATTTTCGCTCTTTGCTTTGCTTTTGCAATAATTCAGACATTGGGATGGTCGTCAAGTTTTTGCATGTGTAATTTTGTTTTTGTTGGGAATATTGCTTCCTCGTCAAGCATGGGGAGGGATCAGAAAAAAAAAGAAAAATATAGAAGAAAGTTTCGTGATGGCAACAACATACTAGTTTTTATCGTCATCGTGTTTGGTGCAATTCCAAACACGATGACGTAACCAGTTGTTGATTTTTGATCAAAAATATTCCTTGTCCAATTTGTTTCGACAAATACGTCTAAACTGCATTAACTATTCTAAATTTCAGTTTAAAATGAAAGGTCTTCCTTAAATATATTATTACTTGTTTTTATCGTCATCGTGTTTGGTGCAATATGGTCGTTTTCAAATATTTAAAAGTATTTTTTTCTGAAAGAGCATGCTTAAGAGCCAGTTTTTTAAGGAACAGGCAGGCTGGGTAATTGACATTTTTGATTTTGCTGAAAGTTTCAGGATATATCTCTTATTTAAAACTATTAAACACGTGTTTTTTTTTTTTTATTTTTGCAAAAAAAAAAAAAAATCTTAAAGGTTCTGGAGGTCAAAGTTGGATTTAGTTCGTTTTTTCAAGAAAAATATACCGATTTACATATGC
>NW_026558252.1:0-18917 GCF_026930045.1 Uloborus diversus
ACTTTTCAGGTTAGTAGGGAGAAAAGGCCGGTTCAACGCCAGCCGGCGGCTCTCCGGCTCATAGCCGCCGTCCATTGCCCCTCTGACCTCCCCTCCACCCCCTCCCAACACCGCCTCATCCCCCTCCCACTTCCTCCGACCTTGGGTTGCGCCTGAATCTTGAAGAAGATGACCACCGCGTTTTCGCCCTTCCTAGTTTTCGCTCGTGAAAGGTTACGAATAGTTTTCGCGCGTTTTTTAGTTTCGGTTTTCGGTTGGCAACACTTGTTGTCATGACAACCAGAGTTTTTAGTTTTCGGTTGGCAACACCTGTTGCTATGCTTTAACTTATGCGGTGTTTAACGTTCATGGCGCCATCTATTGAGAGGTTTATTTTTATTTTTCTTATTTCTACGAATTTAATTATTTTTATTTTTACAGAGTGTTGAAGTTGGGAATCGAACACCCAAACTTTGAGTTAGCAAAAACGTATGCTAACCACTATGCTATATTTTTCATTACTCTTTCAGTCTTAATGTGAATCTGTACCATGACAACGAATATTACAATTAAATTAATTTTAAAACCATCAGTTAATTCACTCTTTAGTACTAATCATGGCATATCATTAACTGTATTTCAGCTCATAATTGAAACTATCATCATTATTATTATTTTTCATAATAACAAAGTTTTCACTTAAGTAAAGATTTATTTAAATACAACCCATTCAAGATTTTAGATTTGGTTCAATGCTTTGTGGACTTGAAATATATTTTAAACTTTTATTTTCTTTTTCATGCATTTCAAACTTTATCATTTTTATTTTTTTTCTAACTTGTTAAATTTTCTTAACTAATTTCATTTTTCTTTGTCAAATTTACAAATAATTTTTCTAACTTGTAAAAATTTCGAAGAAATAATTTTCTTAACTAATTTTTTTTTGACTTTCATACAACAAAATATTTTTTCTTACTTGTTAAATTTTCAAAGAAATAATTAACTTAAATATTCTTTCACACATTTTGAACTTTAACGTTTTTTCCTGTCATTTAGCACTTTGATTTTTTTTTTTTTTTCACTATTTTAGCGTTTTTCAATTATTTTCAGTCTTTAACTATTTTCTTAACTTTTTAGTCTTTAACTAATTTCAGACATTTCAGACTTAGATTATTTTTTCGTGATTTCGATTTTTTTAGTATATTTTAGAGTTTGATCATTTTCTCGCTTGTTTTTACTTTATCGTTTTTTTTCCGATATTTTTAAACTTAGAAATTTTTCACAATTAGTGACTGGAATTGAAACCTCAAATTTTTCAAAACATTATCATGTCTTCAATTTTTGCAATCATGTCAAACTTGCAATCAATTTACTCTTAGTAGTAATTAACACTTATCATTAACAAATTTTTACGGATTTTAAGAAATCAACTTAATTAATTTTTTCCAGTAAGCAAATTTCGCACTCAAGTTACATTCCAACACTGCATATACGTTTCAAGAGTTTCATTGAATTTATCACATTCCATTTAATTAACTCTAATAATTACTTTTTCATTAATACTTAACTTAATCATTTTATCATACATTTATTCCAGTTACAAAATTATGCTTAAAAGTTATTTATTTTTCTTAGCACAAGAGATTTTAACATGTTCCTACTAAAATGCTTTTCACTCTAGTTTGAGTTTACTAAAATAGCAACTCATTTACGATTTAGATTCATTTAATCGTCGTTGATTCTTTTTTCATTGTTAATATTTTACATTATCACATACGTTATTATTTTTATACATTTATCCATTTAATTTTCCAAAATCTACAATCAATTTACTCTTCGTATTAATTAACACTTATCACTATCAAATATTTTCATGAATTTTAAAAATTATCTTCTTAAATAATTTTTTACTGTAACCAAATTTCCCACTCAAGTTATATTTCATCACTACATATGCTTTTCATGAGTTTCATTTAATTTATCGCATTTCATTTAATTAACTCTAATAATTATTTTTTATCATCGATATTTAAGTTAATCATATTTTCCTTTATTTTTTTTTTCATGCAAACACTCTTGATGGAATAAAACAAAATTTTCAACTTTCATGAATTAAATCCCCTCTGACTATTTTATTTTACTTTACCATACTTTACTATTTTACTTACTGCGTTTTACTATTTATCATTCATTACAGCTTTTCCAAAATATTACTTTACAACCAACTAATTTCATTAACAGAATTTTCATTACAATTTATAAATTTCACTTTTATTTAATTATTTTTACCTACGCTAAAATAAAACACATCACATAAAAAAGTTAAACATCAATGAAGAACCCGAGAAATGTTAAAATTATAAGTCGAGTATCAAAACTTCATGTCAGCAAATTTTAAAAATAGACTTACCGAAAAATAACTTCTACTGAAATTCATTTCAAAACTTGGAATCAATTTACTCTTAGCATTAATAAACACTTATCATTAAGAAATTTTCATGGATTTTAAAAATCAACTTATTTAATTTTTTCCAGTAAGCAAATTTCGCACTCAAGTTACATTTCATCACTTTATATGCTTTTCAAGAGTTTCATTTAATTTATCACATTTTATTTAATCAACTCTATTAATTATTTTTGATTAGTATTTAACTTAGTCATTTTATTGCATAGTGTTTTACTTTATTATTATTTTTTTTTTTTTCATACAAGCACTCTTGTTAGAATAAAACAAAATTTTCAACCTTCATGAATTAGAATCACTTTGGCTATTTCATTTTCCCAATAATATTTTACTTTAACAACTAATTTCTTTAACAAAATCGATATCATTTATTTTAGTCTTTATCCTTTTCGAACGATACATTCAAATGGACAGCTATACGTTAAATTAAGAAACTTAATCTAAATTTTGACAAATTAAGTTATAGCTAAATACTGACTAAAATTAAGTACAAAAGACTAACCTTTTTGGGGTGAAATCCCTCAAGTACCAGCTATCGCGAAGTTATTTAAAAACAGTGAATGAAATTGTAATAAGTGGATTGTTAATTATAACTCAATCTCACAAAATTACAATTACACGCATGTTTTATTTGAAATCACTGCATACGGCTGGCTGCCCATCGTCGATTTGCAGAACGCATGCCGTGATATCGCAAATCAACTCGGCTGTTGAAAAAAACTACCGTAATGCTACAGCACTTCGGATCGTCCACACTCACCGAGACGAATTGAGAAAATGACTTTATCAATATTGCTATCTACCCCTTTACCGATAACAGATAACAAACCCCACGTGCGAGTATTATTCACCACCTGGCCTACGTCTTTCAAGTGATGTCACTGTTTCTGACCAATTAAAATTAGTTCACGTTTCTCAAATATCAAGCACATAGATCGACAATAGCCTGATGTCTGGTTTTCCAAACAAAATTTTAGATTTTAATTCGTAGTTTCGAATTAATTTCTTTTTCATTTCAAACTTATAAAAAAAAATTTCCAGCTTGTAAGAATATTTCTTTCAAAAACAGATTTTTGATTCAAAACAGTATTTTTTCAAACTTGTAATATTTTTCTACTTAGAAAATGAAATCAAAAATTTTTGTTTTCTTTAATCATATAAAATGTTTTTTAAGAAATAATTTCTCAAACTTGTAATATTTTTCCACTAATTAAAAAAAAATCAATTTTTTTTTTCAATCATATAAAAATAAATTTTTATTCTTACAACAATAAATTTTTCCGCAAAAATATTTTTTTCAAATCAAAATAATAATAATAATAATATTTTTGTAACATATTGTTTTTTTTTTTCCTTTCATTCTTTTTTTTTTTTTTTTTTTTCAAAAATTTTCAAACTAACAAAATAAAATTTTTTCAACTGAATCTTCAAACGAAATGATTTAATTAAATTTAAAACTCAATATCACTTTACTCTTAGTATTAATAACCAATAGCACTTAACCATTTACTCTTTGCACTCTAAGTATTAATTAACACACACGCATTACAAATAATAATAATAATAATGTTTAAGATACTTACAAATCATCCACTCAAGCTTTCAAATATCCATCTAGCATGTTATTGTTCATTCGTGTGAGGGAACTTGTAATAAAACTTTACTTATCAACCGAAATTATAAGCGAAAATATCGCATTTTTTTAGCACTTAATATAATCCTACAATTAACAAATTGGTTTTAACTTTGAATTTAAGAAAAATAAAAACTATTACACACTTAGTAACATATCTATCGATGTATATTATTTCATGACAAATCACAAATAGGTGAGGATCTTTTATCGATCATGTGACCAACTAAGTTAAGAAAGAGCGTTCTTATCTCATATGAGAATTTATAAGTCTTTAATATTTCTCTTTAATGTAAGTGTATTGATACGTACGAGTTTGTGTATGTGAATATAACTGTGTATTGTTTTCAAACCATTGTCATGTTTAAGCTTTACGGTTCTAATTTTGACTTTCCACTTAGCATTATTTGAAGTCCTTCGCATGCATTAAACTATAGAAATATTACAAAAATTATATTTTCATTCAGTCTTAATTACAAAACCATACAATAAGATGAAGACAACACCGATAGTATAAAGATTACTTACAATAAAGTGCATATAAAAAATATATGTAAGAGTGATTTCAAAGTATAATCCATCAACCATATTCAACAACTCAATCAAAACACAAGTCTCTTTTAAAATGATAAACACAATTTATTCACACACACAGTAAAAGACAATTAAAAAAACTTTCATCCTTAAGTAAAACTCTTCAAAACTTTCAAGCGTATTTTTAACATCGATTGCATCAAATAAATCAGACACATGACATTTTAAACATGGACTATCAACATTCAAAGTAACGAAGTCACGAGTCAAGTTTTCCCAATTAACATTAAAAAGAACCCGTTCGAAAAAAGTGTCGAACTTTCGACCCCTTGTTAATGATTCACATTCATGCACTCTCATGTAAAAAATGAATCCATTTTTACAATCCACACATTCTTTTTTAGAAAGGTAGTTTATGTTGCATATGAGCTCATCAAATAGTCACTTACGTAGAGAATCAGCCAGTTTACGAACTTCTTGTGATGTATATGTGCTGATTTTATCACATCGACAATCACAGGGATATTTTTTCTCAATTTCCGAAAGGATGTACTCTTTTAGAGTATAAGTCATAAGTTTGTCTTTGACACTACGTGAGATACAAGGGGACGCGTAGCACAATTTGTCAATCTGGCTTTCCAAAAGTAGAACTCTATCAGGCATCAACTGGAACACTTCTCGTTTCAGTTTGAACAATCTTTGCACACTAACACAGATGTTACCATTCGCACTCGACTCTCCTTTTTTATAACAAAAACGAAATCACGGTCTTCGATTAATTTTTGATTTATATTTTTACGTAGGCTTGAAATAACTAATCTCCACACATCTGGTTCTAAGGAAATACCATCCATAGTTGGTCGAAAAATACCATCTTTCCCACACGTATATCTTCTAATATGCACGCGTGTACGTTTCCGAAAAGCATTCACCTAAAGTGAAAATACAATCACCCAAGTGTATCATATCATCAGGCTGTGGAGAAGCCTCAATGTTCATTTTCATGTTCGTTGCATCCCATCTGTTCATCTTCAGGCTTCAAAGTTTCAGAATGATTTTCACCAGCGTTAGTCATTCTTAACTCTCATAGGATTAGGAGTCACAATACTAAAACAACTTCCTGTGAACTTAAAAAATAAATCAAACTAGGTTTTAACACTAGCTGGTGAAGAAAAATCCTAAGTACATAGAATAAAATTTCACGATCTCTTTCAAAGCTCAGAATCACCCTGAAAATGATTCTCCAAACATCCACTATAAACCAATGAATATTCACTTTAACCAATGAGAAGTGTACATAAATCTCTTGCTACTGACGTCATAGAATATCACATGAACTTTTGAGCAGAATTGTGTTGTTTTACACAGTATTCAGATTTTTAGAAAATGCCAACACTTTGACTTCCAAATTCATCCTGACCTACTACGAGTAATTTTAAGATGGTAGCAGGTTTTCACAGATGCGAAACCGTCATCGACATTCGGTGTGATGTGAAAACCTGCTACCATCTTAAAATTACTCGTAGTAGGTCAGGATGAATTTGGAAGTCAAAGTGTTAGCATTTTCTAAAAATCTGAATACTGTGTAAAACAACACAATTCTGCTCAAAAGTTCATGTGATATTCTATGACGTCAGTAGCAAGAGATTTATGTACACTTCTCATTGGTTAAAGTGAATATTCATTGGTTTATAGTGGATGTTTGGAGAATCATTTTCAGGGTGATTCTGAGCTTTGAAAGAGATCGTGAAATTTTATTCTATGTACTTAGGATTTTTCTTCACCAGCTAGTGTTAAAACCTAGTTTGATTTATTTTTTAAGTTCACAGGAAGTTGTTTTAGTATTGTGACTCCTAATCCTATGAGAGTTAAGAATGACTAACGCTGGTGAAAATCATTCTGAAACTTTGAAGCCTGAAGATGAACAGATGGGATGCAACGAACATGAAAATGAACATTGAGGCTTCTCCACAGCCTGATGATATGATACACTTGGGTGATTGTATTTTCACTTTAGGTGAATGCTTTTCGGAAACGTACACGCGTGCATATTAGAAGATATACGTGTGGGAAAGATGGTATTTTTCGACCAACTATGGATGGTATTTCCTTAGAACCAGATGTGTGGAGATTAGTTATTTCAAGCCTACGTAAAAATATAAATCAAAAATTAATCGAAGACCGTGATTTCGTTTTTGTTATAAAAAAGGAGAGTCGAGTGCGAATGGTAACATCTGTGTTAGTGTGCAAAGATTGTTCAAACTGAAACGAGAAGTGTTCCAGTTGATGCCTGATAGAGTTCTACTTTTGGAAAGCCAGATTGACAAATTGTGCTACGCGTCCCCTTGTATCTCACGTAGTGTCAAAGACAAACTTATGACTTATACTCTAAAAGAGTACATCCTTTCGGAAATTGAGAAAAAATATCCCTGTGATTGTCGATGTGATAAAATCAGCACATATACATCACAAGAAGTTCGTAAACTGGCTGATTCTCTACGTAAGTGACTATTTGATGAGCTCATATGCAACATAAACTACCTTTCTAAAAAAGAATGTGTGGATTGTAAAAATGGATTCATTTTTTACATGAGAGTGCATGAATGTGAATCATTAACAAGGGGTCGAAAGTTCGACACTTTTTTCGAACGGGTTCTTTTTAATGTTAATTGGGAAAACTTGACTCGTGACTTCGTTACTTTGAATGTTGATAGTCCATGTTTAAAATGTCATGTGTCTGATTTATTTGATGCAATCGATGTTAAAAATACGCTTGAAAGTTTTGAAGAGTTTTACTTAAGGATGAAAGTTTTTTTAATTGTCTTTTACTGTGTGTGTGAATAAATTGTGTTTATCATTTTAAAAGAGACTTGTGTTTTGATTGAGTTGTTGAATATGGTTGATGGATTATACTTTGAAATCACTCTTACATATATTTTTTATATGCACTTTATTGTAAGTAATCTTTATACTATCGGTGTTGTCTTCATCTTATTGTATGGTTTTGTAATTAAGACTGAATGAAAATATAATTTTTGTAATATTTCTATAGTTTAATGCATGCGAAGGACTTCAAATAATGCTAAGTGGAAAGTCAAAATTAGAACCGTAAAGCTTAAACATGACAATGGTTTGAAAACAATACACAGTTATATTCACATACACAAACTCGTACGTATCAATACACTTACATTAAAGAGAAATATTAAAGACTTATAAATTCTCATATGAGATAAGAACGCTCTTTCTTAACTTAGTTGGTCACATGATCGATAAAAGATCCTCACCTATTTGTGATTTGTCATGAAATAATATACATCGATAGATATGTTACTAAGTGTGTAATAGTTTTTATTTTTCTTAAATTCAAAGTTAAAACCAATTTGTTAATTGTAGGATTATATTAAGTGCTAAAAAAATGCGATATTTTCGCTTATAATTTCGGTTGATAAGTAAAGTTTTATTACAAGTTCCCTCACACGAATGAACAATAACATGCTAGATGGATATTTGAAAGCTTGAGTGGATGATTTGTAAGTATCTTAAACATTATTATTATTATTATTTGTAATGCGTGTGTGTTAATTAATACTTAGAGTGCAAAGAGTAAATGGTTAAGTGCTATTGGTTATTAATACTAAGAGTAAAGTGATATTGAGTTTTAAATTTAATTAAATCATTTCGTTTGAAGATTCAGTTGAAAAAATTTTATTTTGTTAGTTTGAAAATTTTTGAAAAAAAAAAAAAAAAAAAGAATGAAAGGAAAAAAAAAACAATATGTTACAAAAATATTATTATTATTATTATTTTGATTTGAAAAAAATATTTTTGCGGAAAAATTTATTGTTGTAAGAATAAAAATTTATTTTTATATGATTGAAAAAAAAAATTGATTTTTTTTTAATTAGTGGAAAAATATTACAAGTTTGAGAAATTATTTCTTAAAAAACATTTTATATGATTAAAGAAAACAAAAATTTTTGATTTCATTTTCTAAGTAGAAAAATATTACAAGTTTGAAAAAATACTGTTTTGAATCAAAAATCTGTTTTTGAAAGAAATATTCTTACAAGCTGGAAATTTTTTTTTATAAGTTTGAAATGAAAAAGAAATTAATTCGAAACTACGAATTAAAATCTAAAATTTTGTTTGGAAAACCAGACATCAGGCTATTGTCGATCTATGTGCTTGATATTTGAGAAACGTGAACTAATTTTAATTGGTCAGAAACAGTGACATCACTTGAAAGACGTAGGCCAGGTGGTGAATAATACTCGCACGTGGGGTTTGTTATCTGTTATCGGTAAAGGGGTAGATAGCAATATTGATAAAGTCATTTTCTCAATTCGTCTCGGTGAGTGTGGACGATCCGAAGTGCTGTAGCATTACGGTAGTTTTTTTCAACAGCCGAGTTGATTTGCGATATCACGGCATGCGTTCTGCAAATCGACGATGGGCAGCCAGCCGTATGCAGTGATTTCAAATAAAACATGCGTGTAATTGTAATTTTGTGAGATTGAGTTATAATTAACAATCCACTTATTACAATTTCATTCACTGTTTTTAAATAACTTCGCGATAGCTGGTACTTGAGGGATTTCACCCCAAAAAGGTTAGTCTTTTGTACTTAATTTTAGTCAGTATTTAGCTATAACTTAATTTGTCAAAATTTAGATTAAGTTTCTTAATTTAACGTATAGCTGTCCATTTGAATGTATCGTTCGAAAAGGATAAAGACTAAAATAAATGATATCGATTTTGTTAAAGAAATTAGTTGTTAAAGTAAAATATTATTGGGAAAATGAAATAGCCAAAGTGATTCTAATTCATGAAGGTTGAAAATTTTGTTTTATTCTAACAAGAGTGCTTGTATGAAAAAAAAAAAAATAATAATAAAGTAAAACACTATGCAATAAAATGACTAAGTTAAATACTAATCAAAAATAATTAATAGAGTTGATTAAATAAAATGTGATAAATTAAATGAAACTCTTGAAAAGCATATAAAGTGATGAAATGTAACTTGAGTGCGAAATTTGCTTACTGGAAAAAATTAAATAAGTTGATTTTTAAAATCCATGAAAATTTCTTAATGATAAGTGTTTATTAATGCTAAGAGTAAATTGATTCCAAGTTTTGAAATGAATTTCAGTAGAAGTTATTTTTCGGTAAGTCTATTTTTAAAATTTGCTGACATGAAGTTTTGATACTCGACTTATAATTTTAACATTTCTCGGGTTCTTCATTGATGTTTAACTTTTTTATGTGATGTGTTTTATTTTAGCGTAGGTAAAAATAATTAAATAAAAGTGAAATTTATAAATTGTAATGAAAATTCTGTTAATGAAATTAGTTGGTTGTAAAGTAATATTTTGGAAAAGCTGTAATGAATGATAAATAGTAAAACGCAGTAAGTAAAATAGTAAAGTATGGTAAAGTAAAATAAAATAGTCAGAGGGGATTTAATTCATGAAAGTTGAAAATTTTGTTTTATTCCATCAAGAGTGTTTGCATGAAAAAAAAAATAAAGGAAAATATGATTAACTTAAATATCGATGATAAAAAATAATTATTAGAGTTAATTAAATGAAATGCGATAAATTAAATGAAACTCATGAAAAGCATATGTAGTGATGAAATATAACTTGAGTGGGAAATTTGGTTACAGTAAAAAATTATTTAAGAAGATAATTTTTAAAATTCATGAAAATATTTGATAGTGATAAGTGTTAATTAATACGAAGAGTAAATTGATTGTAGATTTTGGAAAATTAAATGGATAAATGTATAAAAATAATAACGTATGTGATAATGTAAAATATTAACAATGAAAAAAGAATCAACGACGATTAAATGAATCTAAATCGTAAATGAGTTGCTATTTTAGTAAACTCAAACTAGAGTGAAAAGCATTTTAGTAGGAACATGTTAAAATCTCTTGTGCTAAGAAAAATAAATAACTTTTAAGCATAATTTTGTAACTGGAATAAATGTATGATAAAATGATTAAGTTAAGTATTAATGAAAAAGTAATTATTAGAGTTAATTAAATGGAATGTGATAAATTCAATGAAACTCTTGAAACGTATATGCAGTGTTGGAATGTAACTTGAGTGCGAAATTTGCTTACTGGAAAAAATTAATTAAGTTGATTTCTTAAAATCCGTAAAAATTTGTTAATGATAAGTGTTAATTACTACTAAGAGTAAATTGATTGCAAGTTTGACATGATTGCAAAAATTGAAGACATGATAATGTTTTGAAAAATTTGAGGTTTCAATTCCAGTCACTAATTGTGAAAAATTTCTAAGTTTAAAAATATCGGAAAAAAAACGATAAAGTAAAAACAAGCGAGAAAATGATCAAACTCTAAAATATACTAAAAAAATCGAAATCACGAAAAAATAATCTAAGTCTGAAATGTCTGAAATTAGTTAAAGACTAAAAAGTTAAGAAAATAGTTAAAGACTGAAAATAATTGAAAAACGCTAAAATAGTGAAAAAAAAAAAAAATCAAAGTGCTAAATGACAGGAAAAAACGTTAAAGTTCAAAATGTGTGAAAGAATATTTAAGTTAATTATTTCTTTGAAAATTTAACAAGTAAGAAAAAATATTTTGTTGTATGAAAGTCAAAAAAAAATTAGTTAAGAAAATTATTTCTTCGAAATTTTTACAAGTTAGAAAAATTATTTGTAAATTTGACAAAGAAAAATGAAATTAGTTAAGAAAATTTAACAAGTTAGAAAAAAAATAAAAATGATAAAGTTTGAAATGCATGAAAAAGAAAATAAAAGTTTAAAATATATTTCAAGTCCACAAAGCATTGAACCAAATCTAAAATCTTGAATGGGTTGTATTTAAATAAATCTTTACTTAAGTGAAAACTTTGTTATTATGAAAAATAATAATAATGATGATAGTTTCAATTATGAGCTGAAATACAGTTAATGATATGCCATGATTAGTACTAAAGAGTGAATTAACTGATGGTTTTAAAATTAATTTAATTGTAATATTCGTTGTCATGGTACAGATTCACATTAAGACTGAAAGAGTAATGAAAAATATAGCATAGTGGTTAGCATACGTTTTTGCTAACTCAAAGTTTGGGTGTTCGATTCCCAACTTCAACACTCTGTAAAAATAAAAATAATTAAATTCGTAGAAATAAAAAAAATAAAAATAAACCTCTCAATAGATGGCGCCATGAACGTTAAACACCGCATAAGTTAAAGCATAGCAACAGGTGTTGCCAACCGAAAACTAAAAACTCTGGTTGTCATGACAACAAGTGTTGCCAACCGAAAACCGAAACTAAAAAACGCGCGAAAACTATTCGTAACCTTTCACGGTAAAAACGCGAGCGAAAACGAGGAAGGGCGAAAACGCGGTGGTCATCTTCTTCAAGATTCAGGCGCAACCCAAGGTCAACCCCAAGGTCGGAGGAAGTGGAGGAAGTGGGAGGCGGTGGGGAGGAAGTGGTTCCACTTCGCACTTCCTCCTGGCGTTGAACTGTCAATATTTACCTACTTTGCTATCCATTGACTTCTTCACTCTCATTGGGAGCTTAGTCAATCTGGACAGGCCGCACGCAACATTAGGCCGATACGCTTAATAAACACACTCATTCAATCTTTAAACTGGTTGCTAAATATGTTTTACACAACAGTGAAAAGTCTGCACGCGTGCAACTTGTAGCGATTCAGGAAACTTTTTTGTGAAGATACTTGTCTTTACGGGGAAATAGGTGAAAACGTGTGAAATCCCGAGATGTTTCACGGAAATAACCAGTAACGTTTCGGAATTTTTTTACAGTGTATAGGGGCCTTACAGCCAAATATCTACAATTTGAAGGACGATTGAGAAAGGTGCAGACATGTCATTGAAACTAATCCGTGCAAACTTTCAGCTTCGAAGACACAAACCATAAGGGTCTAAGATATCTGAAAAAAAACTTTAAAAAGGGTTAGAAAATGACCTTCAATGGGGAAACCGCGCTAAACATGGCAATTCGTTTAACAGATCTGATCTGCCATTTTGGAGCCTTTTTTTTTAATTATTAATTCTACACTCTAAAATCGATTCAGAAACGTTCCTGGAAAATAATAGGCAGCTGATGTGCCCAATTTCAACCAGTAATATATCTTACAAAAACCAGGAACGTTTCCCGATAAAAGTCAGTAACCTTCCTGAAATACTGGAAATCTCCCCTGTTAAAGCCAGTCGTGAACCTTCTACAAAAACTGAATAGGTTTAATCTATTTGTTTAGAACAGTCTTGGTTTACCACGAAAACTCTAGAAGTATTAGCGCATCCATGGACAAAGCTACGCGAATAATTGCAAGCAAGAACCAAACATATTCCTTGCCTGCAATGCTGCAGCTGTCCAGTGATTTATTTGCTCCCATTTGGAGCTTAGTCAATCCAGACGGGCCGTAACTGTTCTAAAGCCGATACACTTAACAAACACGCTCTGTCAATCTTTAAACTGGAAGACAAAAAATATTTTTCACACCAGTGAAAAGTCTGCATTCGTGCATCTTTAGCAATTCAGGAAACTTTTTTGCGAACATACCTGATTTAGCAGGGAAATAGGTGAAAACCTCTGAAATCCCGAAACGTTCGACGGAAATAACCAGTAACGTTTCGGAATTTTTTTACACTGCAGATTCTCAGAATTTGGATCTTGGAGGCTGAAAATTGTTATAGGTGAGTTTCAAAGGTATGTCTGCACCTCTATAAATTTTGTTCAAATCGGAGATGGTCGAGTAGAGACGAGGTCATTTGGCATGGATGTTTAGTTTTTAACACACCTTTTGCTACCTGTTTCCTGCAAAGGGCAGCGAGACTCAGCTTTAAAAAGTGCGTCTTTCTTACCTGCTGTGTTGTGCTTACACACCGTAAAATTTTGGGCTTATATACTATGACGTAGGTCTGGCGCTCATGGACTCTATGTCTATAAAGTTAAAGTACTGCTGTCCCTTCAGTTTCGCCGACACGAAATTTCCGTAACAGTGAACAAAATTTGTGGTCTCTTGAAGTTCGTTGCAATAGATTTTTACCGTATAAAAAGTGAGAAAAAGCTCTAAATTTGAGGGAAAACAAGACTTCTTTTCCACTTAGAACTCTTCATTACAGATCTTTAAGGAAAATAATGAATCTACTGTTGAATAAACATCTAATAGAACTCCTTTCGTACGTGTACCTACAAATACGTCTCATGGCGCTAATAAACTTAAATAATAACGCAGGAAATAAATTCAATGTTTCTGAAGCCAGGAATATATCCTCATTGGTATTACTTAATTATTTGTGTGTAGACTTAAATGATAATTTTATTTCTTGTGTAACGCGTTAAGGTTGCATGAGGTATTCTTTTATGACAGCTTAATTATGTTTAAAGAGAGACTTTTCTGTTAACAATCTTGCGTTAGTTCAGCAAATTACACCCTTAACCCTGTCGGAAATAAAATTCTTTGTTAAAATGAAACAGAATCTTCTCCATGTTTATGTAGGTAGTATCATTTTCTGGTTATTCCTCCATTACATTAAACAAAAGTTTGGGTAATATGCTGTAAATTACTAGGTAGCTTTCTATGAAGCACTGCTTTTTTTGTGCAATACTGAACGATCAGTTAATAACTTTTATTATTTACATTTAAGTTTACTTTCTCATAAAAATAAACTAATGAAACAAAATTTGAAATATATTTAAGAAACCAACTAGCAGGTAAAAAGCACGTTGTCTCCTATAATGCCGTGGGAAGGTAAAGCGCTGTATATGTAAATTTTGAATTTTTCATTTCTTTACAATTTTTCATCTCTTGTAGTTCAGCTAATTGGTTAAAAATAAAGCATGGCAAAAAAACAACGCCTAAGCCCAGCGTTTCCTTACTGTTAGTATGAAATCCAAAACGCGTTTCTTCAAACTTCTCAAAAACGCATTTTTGCAGATACTGAACTTTGCCTTTCCACGGCAGAATACTTGTTTAGGGACCGTTTATACGTTTCTCTTTTACACGTTTTTATCAATTATGCGTTTTATAAATCGGTCCCTGCAGAGTCTAATGCACATTAACCTATACCTATTATACGTTTTTTTTTTTTTTTCATTTTTACGCTTTTTTCATACGAGTCCCTTCAGAAACGTATAAACGGTGCTTCACAACAACTGTTTTGAAAAAGGTTTGACGATTTTTTTCCCCCAAACATACCTTACTTTTGGAATAATCTCCGAAAATGCGATTTCACATGTTAAAACAAAAGGGAGGGGGAGGACTCTGACATCAATGCAATAACACAACTGTGATTTAGAACCCTGTCTCCAATAAAATAAAATAAAATTATATAGTATTCATGGAAATTTGGATTTATATTCAACTAAGGAAAATTAGTCAATCAGAAACACATCTTCTGACTCATGAGAGGATCGTTCCCATGACCGTCGTATTGTTAGCAGGACGCTCTTATCAATTAAGTACTGGACCTCCATCTTGGAAAGCTGTACACTAAAGCAATGCGTAATAATGCAGTAATAAGTTCAATAAGTTGAAATCGACGTCTCTATTTTGCTAAAATACTTTTTTAAAGTTATACTGTGATCTACCGTCTTAAAATAAATGTTTTGTTTCTGCTTTTAAGAACAAAAAAGACTATAACTCAAAATCCTGCTGTGACTTTAGATTGTATATTCATGGAAATTTGATCAGTACTCTGCTGAAGAAAATACGTCATTGAACAGACTTTTTGAAACTTAACGGTTCAAACTCACGATTTTTGCATTATTAGCACGACACTAATCAACTGAACCAACGAGTTTCCATTTCGAGACATTATGTATTGAAGCAATGCGTTGTAAAAAGCGAAAAAAAAAGTTGTTGTTTTTTTTTTTCAATTAAATAACATGAAAGGGAATTGTCACTTTATTTTGACCGAGAGCGAAAAAACAAATCTTCAACATGATATTTTAATGATGAAGTTTGAGAAGAAAACTAAATGAGGAAGTTACGACGCTTCCATAAAAACCATCTTTGGGGGAGAAATAACATATGTGATAAAACCATAAATGTAACCATTAACAAAACTTTTGGTTGCCAAAATCAAATTCGTTCTGGGTGTAAGTGAGGCCCACCTCATCAGTTAAGGGTTACTTTGCATATAAGTAGAAGTTGAAGTTGAGATCAGATATTTTTGAGCCGATCTCAAACAATAATACAAAATTCTTCGCGGCAATTTAGGCGAGGTAGTAACTTTTAAATTTCTTTAAAATAGCAATGATTTTCTGTAAATAAATTCCAAATTTGATTTGCGTAAATATGAAAGCAGCCATTGGAAAATATTTGAAACATAAAAGTTTTAACTTTAAAAAATTAAAAAGGGTTATCTTACCTTGTATGGAAATTAAGACCCAATATCAATTTTGAAGAACTAAAAATACTTCAGATGACGGCGGTATATATAAGACTTCTTGAAAAAGCCTGAGCTGTATATTTTCAAAAGCAATCATGCTACTAATTGGAAAGCAGTTCTTGCGTAAAGATATAGATAAAATCTTGAAGCTAATATTCGGAAGCAATGAACTTCTTCCATTCTTGCTGAATCGTTTTCATTGAAAAGAGGAATTTTCACACTTATATCTCTTGAAGTGTGAAAATTCTTATATTCCTAAGTTTTGTTGCTGAAAATCGTGGAAACCAGACTCTGTGAGGAAGGAATTTGAAATAGTGGTTCCAAATCAACGTTTGTCCAAGAGCGACAGGAAAATCATATGGAAGTGGATATTTCAAAATAAATATTGGTTTCCATAACTGTATATCTAACACTTTAAAATCTTTACTAATAATAAAACTGAAAGTCAGGATCTCTGAATGTCTGGATATCTGGATGTCTGGATCTCTCTGACGCGCATAGCGCCTAGAACTGTCGGCCGATTTTCGTGAAATTTACCACAAAATTCGTTTGTAGCATAGGAATGTGTACCTCGAAGAATTTTTTTGAAAATTTGATTTTGTTCTTTTTCTATCCCAGTTTTAAGAACATTTTACCGAGCAAATTATCATAGGATGGACGAGCAAATTACCATAACGTGGACGAGCAAACTACCATAACGTGGGCGAGAAAATTCACTTAGCATATTGGCGAGGAATTCATCATCCATTATTTGTAAATATACAGGCGAACCAAATGACCTTTTAATTTTCAACTACGGGCAAAACCATGCGGGTACCACTAGTAAGTAATAAAATGAAAAAAAGGTCAGCAATCCAGTCAATGAACATGTCTAACCAGGGGACAAACACAATTTTTTTTTTCGAGTTTTCATAGAAGGGAGTTGCCATTTAATAATTTATCTAACCAGGGAACCACACGCATTGTGAAGTATTGAAAAATGTTTAAATAGGCAGCAACCAAGAGAGCATCTTGCAACACATTTTTGACGCAAGAATTTTTTGCCCTCGTGTCACCGTTATCGAGATATAAGGTCTTAAAATCAGTCTAAATTTCAAGAAAGCGCCAAATTTTTAAAACTTGGCAATAAATTGAGCAAGCCATTTAACCGACTGCAACTCTCTGCAAATAGTATGAAATATGTCCTCCTATTTTCACTAAAACTCGCTAAATTTGGAGACTTTTCTAAAAATTTTGGAAACTTTAATACCTTATATTTCGATAACGGGGATATGAGGGTAAAAAAGCCAGAACACGAAGGTGGAGAACGAGGGCACGTGGACACGAGGGCATGTTTTACCATGCTCTTTCTAGTGCTACTTATTATTATTTTTACTTATTTTTTCATTATTACACTATCATGTGGTTTCCTGGTTAGAAAAAAACTTGTGTATCTTTGTCTTTCAAAACAAGCTACGAATTGTTCATTTACTGGTTAATGTTCATTCACTTCGCTTCCCTAGCTTTCATCTTTATTCTCAGTGGTGGGGCCAATGGATGTTTGCGGAGACCTATCGCAGAGGTGCTAAAATATTTTCAGCGACCAATCTAAAGAAATACTTATATTTTTATGTAATTTTTGCTTTAGCTCGTACGTATTGATAATTTCGACACAAGGACGAAACAAAAACTTAAGTGGAGAGCACAGATGGTAATACACAAAAGAAAAAGAAATTCACTTTCTGAATTCATTAAAATTCTCGCAATGATTACTTGTTTTTAGTAGGAAACTCATAGAGACCCTTAAAATTCTAGAAAATTGCTGAACATTAAAGAATTTTCTTGCAGTAAAGATAATGGTGTAAAGTTTAAATTAATGGATTTGCTGTCTAAAAATCTCCATTTTTACTATTGAGTAACATTAATACCTTAACTTTCTCCCAAATTAAAAAAAAATAACTCCTTATGTTTTTACAATAACTTTTATTTGTTCATTTATCAATTTATTTTTAATAATATATTCTTCGCTGTATTTGTATCAAGATTTTTTTTTAATTTCATTTTTTAAAAGGAACTCGGACATTTCGTCATTCGATTCTTTGTTGAATTTTTTCTCTGCTATACGTAATGAAACAGGTTGTTAAGGAATCATAGTTTTTTTTTTATTGTTATTATTCTACACTTGAAAAAAAAATTTCAAATAGGAGTTTCTCTAACATAAAAATAAGCTCTTTAATGGCAATGATATGAAAACGAAACTGAAAATAGTGCAAAAGGGCAGGTAGTTCTTACGGAGCTCAAATATCATTAACTTTAGGGGAGGGAAATATTTTCCAAAATGTTCCAGTTTTTCTTTTTCCGTTTGAAAAGTTTTCGGCTTAAAAAGAGAGACTAGTTTTGGTAACCAACTGCATAGAGCAAATACCACTATATATTTTAATTCTGAATGAGGATTCAAGTATTTTCTGAGTTATTTCAATACTTCCTTACTTTGCTTTTAAAAATACTTTACTTGTGCTCCTTATGAAGTTTATTCTGTATTTAGTGTAAACCTTTTTGCGCTTAAGTTTTTAATAAGTTTGATTAAAATTGAGCAATTTATTTAAATTAATATTTTAGTTAACATACATAGTGACTAATAAGCTCCCAGACATTTTTAAATTTATATTAAAGTAACATAAAATAAAGCATACAAAACCTTTTGTCTCACGTCAAAGCATCATTTACTGAGTATCTAAACAATAAATTTGTTAGAATAATTCTTCCTTTTGCTTTCCCAAAGAGCTTAAGGCTCCATATTATTATTATTAGTGAAATCCTAAAACTCATATTACTGAAATCCATAACATGCAGCCAGGGGCGGGCACGGAAGGGGGTAAGGGACACCTGTTGACCCGGGTCCGAGCCTGAAGGGGGCC